>NC_056748.1:795956938-796036938 GCF_019279795.1 Protopterus annectens
GCAATGCGCAATTACTGATACCAGGCATTTCGTGAATACTCTGGGCGCAGTAGATAAGCCAAAGAGCAATGCTGAGAATTGATAATGCTCTGATCCTGCAAGAAATCTGAGGTGTCTTCTGCAATCTGGTCGTATAGGGACGTGCAGGTATGCCTCCTTGAGATCTAGAGTTACCAGCCAAGACTCCTTGCCCAACATGGGAAGAAGTTGCTGTAGGGTCAGCATCTTGAATTTTGGTACAATGAGATATGTGTTCAGTGCGGACAAGTCGAGAATAGGCCTCCATTGAGTTTCTTTTCTTGGTACCAGGAATAGTCTGGAGTAAAATCCTTGTCCTTGTTCCATAGATGGTACCTTTTCTATTGCTCTCATCCTTAGTAAGTTGATGATTTGTTTTAGAGCCTCTGACTTCTGACTTGGTGGAAGGTTTGGCATTCCTCTCTTTTGTGGTATAGTGTGGAAGTGAAACCTGTAGCCTTTGTCTATTGTTTGCAAAGTCCATTTGTTTCCTGTAATGCAATGCCAGTTTTTTGAAAATAACGCTAACTTTCCGCCCAAGGGTGCTTCCAGTTGTTCCCTGGTAGGCGGAATCAAAGCCAAGTCATTGTGTCTGTCCTGTGGAAGTGGTTGCAGTCGCAGCTGTGGAGGCACTCCTCTGGTTGTCAGGTTGCCACTGTCGGCCCCTGTAGGTACCCCTTGATTGACCTCTGCCTCTTGGGCATCTATTTCTGCCTCTCTGTGCTCTGGAGGTGTCTGGAAAGGACCAATTCTTTGAAGGCCAATTTCTGCTGAACCTCGGAGGTTGGACCTGCAGAAAATCCTTGACTGTTTGCACAGATCTTGCTTTTTCTTCCACTTTCTTTAGAACCTCCTGTGCAGGGGAGCCAAATAAACTTTGTTTCTCCATAGGGGCATCTAGGAGTTTAGACTTAACATGGTCTGGCAAGGATTGCTCTTTTAGCCAGGCATGCCTTCGAATCAGTGCTCCAGTCATAGCTGATCTAAATGAAGCCTCCAGTGCATCATAGCCACATTTTAAAAAATGACTACTGACCTGCTGAGAATTGTGTACCAACTCCTGAAGGGACTTACGGTCTAAAGGTTCAGGAGAGGAAAGCTTTTTATTCAGCTGATCTAACAAAAACTCCTGGTACTGTATCATGTGAAACTGACAGTTTAAAGCCCTGGCAGAAAGAGTAGCAGATGTATAAACCTTTTTACCCCATCTCTCTAATGCTCTTGATTCTCTTTCAGAGGGTAGGGGTTTTTTGGCAGAGGCAGCTGCAACACCCTTAGGGCCCTGAGAAATGGTTTCTGGGTCTGCAGCGTGGGCCTTATACAAGTGGTAGTGAGAATCCGGGACCCTGTAATATCGGTCAGGTTTGGCAGGGGCCGGGGGAAGAGAATCAGGGGCTGAACTGGCATCATTGTATGCATAATCAACTAATGATAGTACAGGAGGTATGGCTAAAGGCTTATGCTGTGGTAAGTGTAAAAAAGTCCTTAGCCTTTTCCTAGAATCAGAAAAATCCTGACCCTGCCATTGGAAATGTTCCCTCATTGAATGTAGAGTTTCCCCAAAAGAAAATTCTTCAGGGGGGGAGGCAGAAGGAATGGAGTCTTCTGCATCCGAATCCTCATAAGGTGAGTATGGGCCTTCCTGATGGTCTGAAAGATCTGATCCATCCGAGGAATAGTCAGAGGAGAGAGGTTCAGGGGGTTCAGTCCTAGGCCTTTTTTCAGGAGGGGGTTGTGAGGCCTTGTCTGGGTGAGGTTGGGATCCCCTAATCAAAGAAATAAGGTCCTCAGCAAGGCTGAGAATCTGAGAACTTGAGGAAGGTCTGTGAGGGGGAGCTTTTGTAGGGAAGGCCTTGGAAAGTTTAGCTGCTTTAGCCCTGGAGAAGGCCTTAATAGACATAGAAAGCAGGGGGTCTAGCTGCCCCACGTGCAGGAGTAGAGATGTCCAACGGAATGGTGTCGGACAATTCTTGTGTGCCTGCTTCTTCGGTAGGAATTTCTGTAGCCGACTCAGCCGGGGCCTCTGTGGCCTCGGTAGTCGGAGGTATGCTTGCGGCCGAACCGAGGACTCTGTTTCAGCCGAAACCGAGACACTCGCGGTAGGCCTAACCGTGGTTTCAGCCGAAACCGCGAGTGTCGGTCCTTTTCCTTGCGTTTTTTAGCTAAATGTGTAGTCAGAGTCTCAGATGGCATTTTATATGCAAAAGCGGGACCAAAAAACTCTTCTGCAAACTCCGACCGACGTCTAAGTGTCCGTCGGTTGAAGGAGGCACAGGCTAAACAAGCTGATACGTCGTGGTCTGGGCCTAAGCAAGGAAGGCAGTAAGAGTGGAAATCCTTATGAGGTATTTGTTTCCCACAAGTTAAACAATTATTTACTTTGTCTGACATCGGCTGAGGCAAGAAAGAGTCCCCAATGGGGTACTTAGCTTTTTTAGAAGTATTCGGTAGCTGAAATCTCTGGATCTGACCGACCGGCACTTGCGAACAGCTTCTGCTTCGGGCACCGCGCGGCAAGAAAGATGAAGGAAAATGGCGTCGGCTGATGCCTTTATACCCCAGAAGCTCTGACGTCGGGGAAGATGCGACATCAGCCGAGGCCAGACCCAGACTTTGGAATCCGGCCGACCGAAGGGCTGCCTGAGGCAGGACAACCCATATGTTATGACTGCAGATGCATCCTTGAAGGACATCTAAAACTTGCTGCTCAGGGAAACAAACTTGTGCTGGACATCCTCCATCAACAGGCTTACAACAAAAGAAACTGTTGTCCCACGGTAAAAAGGCAAAAATTCCCAATTGGAAAAACTCCCTCCTTGGCCTCAACAAGCAAATTAGACCACTAGTGAAAACCTCCAAAGCCAATTATGAATCGGAACTAGCCTCCGAGACAAAGGCCAACCATAAAGCCTTTTTCAGTTACGTCAGAAACCTCCATGGCAAAGCCTGGGTTTGTTCCGAATTAGCTCTTAATGGTACCATTTACAATGATACTGTTGATTTAGCCAACCTGCTAACAGATAGGTTCAGTGCAAACTTCACCTGTCCCCTCCCAAATGCCCATTCGACATCCTCAACTTTCCACTCACCTCACATCTCCATAGATAAAGTGTTAAAGGCACTATCCTATGCAAAGAACACAGCTTCCAGGGGACCGGATAGTATCCCACACTTCAAGAGGGTCTCCGTGACAAATGTCTGGTGCCAAAGTCATTGTCCTCAAGTTAAATGCAAAAAAATGCATCATACCATCATACCATTCATCAAAAAAAGACCCCTACTGATTACTACATTAACGGCAATCCCCTAAGCACACAACCTGTGGTGTGACCTGGGTACACAAGTTGACAATCTCATTTGACCATCATGTAGCATCAGTGGTTAGAAAACCATTTTAACTTTGTTTACCTCATAAGTAAAGGGACTGCATCCAGAAAAAAGGTAATTACCTCTCTGTACTCCTCATTAGGTCAACAGAGTAGGAACACCCCATTTGGTATGTACCTCTCCAAAGACCAGCACCAACTGAAAAGGCCACAAATACCACAAAGAGAATCCATGGCCTCCAACACCTGTCCTATGTGGACAGGCTCAAATCACTATCACTCTACTCTATCGTACAGATTGCTCAGAGGTGATCTCTCTCACCTACAAGGCAATCTCAGACCCTGCTCTACCAGAGATGTTCCATATCTGTAAGTCTAACTCCTCGCGTAGTACCAAACTGAAAGGCTTAAATCTACTGTGTGACATATAAAACCTGCTGGAGAAACAGGTTAATCTCCCAGAGGCTGCCCCATCTCTGGAATAGACTCCCCATACACATCAAAGTATGTCGTTGACCCTCTTCAAGCACAACCTTGATGAGTGGATGGTTAACCACAAATCTGTCCCAGGGGTTCAACCTGTGTCCCTCACTGACGGGGAAAACAGGTACTGATTGGGGTTTCTTTTTGGGGGATAAACTCTTTGCTAGGCTTGTAAAGGCCCCAGAGCCATTAGCCTAGTAATCTCCTATGATAGGAGGGGTACCCCATTTGTGGACTGTCTAGGAACACGTCCCTGTGTAGCAAACACTCATGGGACTGCGACATGGACCTGCTCAAGGCGTTTGCCTGGGTATTCTGCTCTGAAGGGATATACAGTGCCTGGAGAGTGACTATTTTGTGGCAAGCTACCACACAGAGCTAGTCTGCATAGCAAATAGGATTTTATTCACCCTTGCTTGTTCACACACCACAGAAATGCAAGTTTTGTCTAAACAATTTTAGGGGACCCTGCTTCAGTGGGTGCTGGAAGACCTTCAGGGCAAGAAGAATTACTCATCTCTGATATAGATATGTTCCTGTCTGACGGACTCTGGTCAAGTGCCCTGGACTCTGAGAACCCATCGCAGATCCGAGGCATCCGTGTACATCTCCTGTACTGGCAAGTAGCCTGTAAGAGTCCTGTGTTGCAATTTACTTGATTCAGCCACCAATGAATCACTTTCCTGAGGTAAGGTAGGAAGGGGATTCTGCACTCTAGAGAATGAGAATGCTGTGTCCATGAAGACCTTCGGTACCATTGTAACTCATGTGGAACCAATCCAATGGCAACAACGGAATGGTCAATGCCATATGACCCAGGAGTCATAAGTACTGCCTGGCAATCAAGGCGGTGACTTGGACAGTGAGCAGGTACTTTCTTAATGACATCCATCCTTATCCTGCACCCCAGGAATAGTTTATCCTGACAGGGGTTCATGTTGGACTTCGGCAGGCACTGGGCTTAAAGATAAACTATCCCGAGTGATAACTGTTTGTAGATGGCGTTGCACGGATTCTGGGCAGTCTGCCTGGATGAGAAAGTCATCTAGGTAAGGGAATAACCCTAGAGTCCTGCAGAAAGCCACCACTGGTGCCAAACACTTTAAGACACTTGGTGTAGTAGAAAATCCAAATGGCAAGGCAGAGAACTGAAAATGTGAGGAGCCCACAGAAAAGCGTAGGTATCTCCTGTACTTGGGTCTTACAGGGATGTGCAGATATGCATCCATGACATCCAAGGTGGCCAAGAATCCCAGAGGAGAAATCAAGGGGAAGAAATTCTGCAGAATGAATAAACGAAAGGTGGGTACTTGCAGGAAGAGATTGAGGTCCTGTGCAATATGGGGATAGGAATAACAAAGGCTTCAGGCCTTGAAACTCTTTCCCCTTCTGTTGCAGAGTTTTGAACAACTCTGCCACCTTTGTTCCAAAGGACGCAGAGCTATCCAGAGGTGTGCGCAATAGTTTTGTGCAAATATCAGGTAAGGGCTAGACATGGCTGTAGTGAATATGTATTTTAACAAGAGTGAGAAGAAAAGGGTGACATACAAGAGCAGAGGAAGATGCGCAAAGGTGGAGTATATCTTTTGTAGAAGGGCCAGTATGAAAGATTGGAGACTATAAAGTGGGGGCAGGGGAAGTGGTTAGGCAGCAAAGGATGGCTGCTTGTAGGATATTGGTGATCAAGAAGAGGAGAGTGAGAGAGCAGCATCAAGGATCAAATGGTGGTAATTGTGGGGTGGCGTTCAGGGAAGAGTTAAAAGGCACTGGGTGGCAGTGAAGAGTTACCAAATAGCTGGGTAACTACAGCTGAGCTAGTAAGGGAGATGGCTAGAAAAGGTGCTTGGTGTAACATCTGGAAAGAGGAAGCCGGACAAGGAGACCTGGTGGTGGAATGAATTACTGTAGAGTATACAGAGAAAGAGGTTGGCGAAGAAGTGGGATTGCCAGAGAGATGATGAAAGTAGACAAGATAAGATGAGGTGCATGTCAGAGGTGGTGAAGGCTAAGGTTAAGGCGTATGAAGAGTTGTATTAAAGGTTGGACACTAAGGAAGGAGAAAAGAACCTGTACCGATTGGCTAGACAGAGGGACCAAGCTAGTAAAGATGTGCAGCAGGTAAGGGTTATAAAGGATAATGAGGGAAATGTACTCAAGCGAGGAGTGTGTTGAGCAGATGGAAGAGTACTTTGAGGGGCTGATGAAGAGAATGAGAGGGAGAGAAGGTTGGATGATGTGTGGATAGTGAATCATGAAGTGCAGTGGATTAGCAAGGAGGAAGTAAGGATAGCTATGAAAAGAATGAAGAATGGAAAGGCTGTTGGTCCAGATGACATACCTGTGGAAGCATGGAGGTGTTTAGGTGAAATGGCAGTGGAGTTTAACTAGACTGTTTAATGAAATCTTGGAAAGTGAGGATGCTTGAGGAATGAAGAAAACGTGGTTTGGTACCGATTTTCAAGAATAAGGGTGATGTGCAGAGCTGTATTAACTAGAGGAAATAAACTGATCAGTCACAGCATGAAGTTATGGGAAAGAGTAGCGGAAGCAAGGTTAAGAAGGGAGGCGATTAGTGATCAGCAGTATGGTTTCATGCCAGGAAAGAGCACTACAGATGCAATGTTTGCTCTGAGTGTGTTGGAGAAGTACAGAGAAGGTCAAAAGGAGTTGCATTGTGTCTTTGTGGACTTGGAGAAAGTATATGACAGGGTGCCTAGAGAGGAGTTGCGGTATTGTATGAGGAAATCAGGAGTGTCAGAGAAGTAAGAGTGGTACAGGATATGTACGAGGGTAGTGTGACAGCGGTGAGGTCTGCACTGAGAGTAATGGATGAGTTTAAGGTGGAGGTGGGATTACATCAAGGATTACCTCTGAGCCCTTTCTCATTTGTAATGGCGATGGACAGGTTGACAGACTATATCAGACAAGAGTCTCTGTGGACTATGATGTTTGCAGATGACATTGTGATCTGTAGTGAGAGTAGGGAACAGGTAAAGGAGACCCTGAAGAGGTGGAGATGTGCTTTAGAGAGAATAGGAATGAATGTCAGCAGGACTAATATGTGTGTAAATGAGAGGTAGGATAGAGGAATAGTGAGGATGCAGGGAGTAGAGGTGGCGAAGGTGGATGACTTTAAATACTTAGGATCAAAACTTCAGAGTAATGGCGAGTGTGGAAGAGAGGTGGAGAGTACAGGCAGGATGGAGTGGGTGGAGAAGAGTGTCAGGAGTGATTTGTGACAGACTAGTAAGAGTGAAAGGAAAGGTCAAGAGGGTAGTGAGACCAGCTGTTATATGGGTTGGAGATAGTGGCATTGACAAAAAGGCAGGAGTCACAGCTGATGTGGTAGAGTTAAAGATGTTAAGATTTGCACTGGATGTGATGAGGGTGTACAGGATTAGGAATAAGTATATTAGAGTGTCAGCCCAGGTTGGAAGGTTTGGAGACTAAGCCAGAGAGCTAAGATTACATTGGTTTGGACATGTGCTGAGGAGGAATGCAGAGTATATTGGGAAAAAGCTGCTAAGGGTGAAGATGCCAGGTAACAGGGAGAGAGGAAGGCCTAAGATAAGGCTTATGGATGTGGTGAGAAAGGACATGCAGGTGGTTGGTGTGACAAGAGCAAGATGCAGAGGACAGGAAGAAATGGAAACATATGATCCACTGTGGCGACCCCTAACGGGAGCAGCCAAAAGAAGATCAGTTAAGGGCTGTAACCTTAGCCGGGAATATCTGGTCAGGACTGAGGCAGATGCAGATCTGGCAAAAGCTTCCACTACATCCTAGCTGCACCTAATGGAACAAATAGTGACCTGAAAACTGAGAGATGAAGCTGGATATCTGTGCTTTTGTAGGAGAGAGTCTGGGATCTCATTCAAAATCTTAGTGGCTTGTCCTAAAAGGGCTAGGGTATATTTAGACATAAGATTTGATAGTTCACTGCCCCTGAATGCCAAGGTAGTTGAGGTATAAACCTTTTTTCCAAGGTTATCTGTGGGGAGAACTGAGGTGGATGGAAGCAGCTTTGAGGTCTTAGCAGAAACTGATATGCCAGGGTCCACTGCAAGGCACTTAAAAGAATTTGGCCCCTTCAGGGACCTTGTAAAATCTGTCAGGCCTTCTGAGGGGCAGGGGGCTGAGAGTAAGGGTTAATAGATGCTGCATTAAATGCATCCAGAAAAGCTGGCAAGACTGGGGATATAGCTGAAGAAGCAGGGGTGTCCATTTGTAGAAGTTCATAGTACCTTTTCTGAATGTCTGCAATCTCAGGGGAGTCTCACTTGAAATGCTCCCTCATTTAGGAAATTGTCTCCCCAAAGATGAGATCCTTACCTGGAGAACGTTTCTGCAGCATCTTCCTTTGGGGAGGTGGCAACTGGGAGACGTTAAGAGGCTCTTCTCAAGAGCAATCAGAGGAGTCTAACGCTTCAGCTTGAGAAGTATCTAGGGCCAAAGGCCTAGGGGCTCATCACAGCAGGAGGCACTGGGGAGGATGGTGGTGTAGCAGGCCTCAGAGCCATAAAAGCATTGAAAAGTCTCCAAGAAAAAGGCCTGCCAGTCTGTCTGGCTTTCTGCAGTAGACTGAACATGCTTTGTTTTCTGTTTTAGTTTAAGGGAAGGTCTAGTGGGCATCGGGGCCAAGGTAGGCCTATGTTCAGTAATGTATAGTAGTGGAGGGGTCTGTCTGGGCAGCCAGTACAAGCAGAGGTTCCCCCTTCACCATCAGCAGCTGACATCAAAAGAACATGCCTTCTGCTTTGAGTTCTGTGGCTTCCCCACTGGTACCTGCTGTACCCATATCGGCAGCCACTGAGCGGTCCTCCAAGCTAACATCAGACACAGGAAAGAGGTTGGGTGGAGGAGGTGCAGCAACAGATTCAGGCCTAGCAACTTTGGCATTTTTCTCTGGTGGCTCAACGGGTTGACCTGATAGCCCCTCCATACCTAAATCTAAGCAGTTAAGCTACTGATTTTCCAGGTAAATGTTCAAAGCATGCAGAAGGCGGCGTAAGGTTTTTAGAATGAAGGCCTTTCAGCAGGGGCAGGACTTACGGTCGTGCAAAGGCTCTAACCAAAAAAGATAAAGCTCATGGATGTCTTTACTGGGAATCCAACTACCACACCTACACTTTCCCTTCCTGTATGACATGAATCTACACAGGCATGCAAGGACTCCAAAAGAACAAAATGTCTCCAATGGGGTATGCATCTTTGAAAAGACAGACTGCTGGTACTGCAGGAAAAGCTGATGTTCCGCTGGTACTGCAGGAAAAGCTGATGTTCCACTGGCAGCTGAGAAGTTCTAAGGTCAGAAATGTGCAGAAGTCACTTTTGTGGCCCACGTTCCCTTAGCAAATGTCAGACATCCCACATAGCCTGCAGAGACTAGCTTTTGTATACTGGCCAGACATTTGGGTAGCAAGAGAGGAAAACCCAAGGACTGTAACACTGCAATATGGGAACAGAATGACATGACTGGATTAAAGACCTTAAATTGATTAACAAGTTTTAAGAGAGCAAATACAGGAAAAACACTAAGGCTTTTTTCTAGCAAATACATATAAGCTCAGTAACAATTAACCAACTAGTGTTAACGCTTCCATGGACAATCTGAAAAACTGGCTGCTTGGTTCTCACGTCTCCATGGAGACAATCTGATAAACAGAAACTGGCTACAGTCTGGTGGTGAGTGCATGGCTAAGTAAACAAAAGGGAGAAATTGGCTGAGAAAAGGTTCTCTGAAAGCATTCAGGGGCTTTCCCCAAGTTAATGTTCTCTGAAAACATTAAGGGGTTTTCCCAGCTTGGAGATCTGTAAAGATGCTGGTAGAAGCATAGGCTACACCTCTCATCTTAGCATGGATGGCCTTACTTTTCGGTTAACTTAAGTCTGCAAGTGTGGCTGTCAATTAGGGACTTTTGTTCCCATTAGGAGGGTAAAACTTCAATATATTTGATGTACACAGCTGTGTGTGTTAAGTTAATTAGTTTTGGGGGGGGGGGGGTATTGGGTTTTTTTTTTTTTTGAAAGCTTTCAATAAAACAGTTTTATACGATGTTGCATGACAAGAAACTATAAATGTCCAACCTGCCAAACAGTAAATGCATGTAACAAAAGTTGGAACTAGACATTTACCTAAAAAGGTGTTGTACATAAGGTGGGATCAACAACAAATTTTGAATACAATGATGCTTTAATGTCTTCAAATATAAGTGGCCTCACCGATTAATAAAAAAACAAAAAAAAAAAAAGAGAGTAGTGAACTATATTAAAAATGTGTAGTGTTAATAGCCATGTTACAGGAGACATTTGTAAAGAAATGAAAATGCGAATTTGATAAAGGTTTTCAGGAAGGTAGTGCTATGGGGCTACTGGCAAAAGAGGAGGGTTATACTGGCATGTATTTACATTACACCTAAAACTGCTGTAATGGAGCTTAAGAAAATTCTGGGAGGAATAATCAGTTTTCAGCAAGGAATATTACTTAATGGTAGGGACTGAAACTTGATTTGCAGCAATGAAGATGTGTCTGGGAGGGCAGAAAGGAAAGATAAAGGGTAGATTTAAGAAATTTGTGAAAATATTTGGCACAGATGTGAATTTAGTAATTTAGTGGTACTAACAAATGAAGTATTGCAGAATAGGGGGAAACTTGCAGAACAAAAGGATCAACTGCAAAATGCTAAGCAGAAAATAAGGGATTACCTCGATAATACACACAAACTTAGACATACTGCTGTTAAGCAACCATTTTTGATAAACACTGGAGCACAAACTTTTAGCACAACTACTCAGGCAACAGGCTGTCACCAAACTTGAGGAGCCTATAACAAACAAGTTAACAAGAGACCCTGTACAGGTATTAGAAATATTTCAGAAATTCTATGAGTGATCTCTACAAAACAAATACAAATATCAGGAAAAAAATACAAATGGAAAGGTTTATGGAACAATTAAATGCCAAAGTTAGAGGTAGATTATCCCCAGTTACCAACAGGATAGGAGGAGATTAAATAAAAACTGCGATGTTTAACCAATGTATGGTAAAGTCCACAGGAACGGATGGTATTCCTGTGGAAGCTTGGAAGCTAGGAGAATAAAACTGACAAAGATCTGATATGCTTGGTTTAACAATATCTTAACAAGTGGGGAAGTACAACCATCCTTTATGAAAGCAGTGGTAGCTGTAATACCTAGAAGGTAAGGCTCCATCAGACGTGTCTAAACATGGGCTAAACTCTTGGCTAGGCTTATGAGGGCCAATAGACTAGTAGCCTATGATCCAGCTTCATACAAGCCAATTTCAATACTAAACCATGACTATGAAGTGTTCATGTCTATAATACCTAAAACATGGCAAAAGCAATGCCAAAACTGATAGATATGGATCAATTGTTTTTTGTTGCGGGGGGAGGCAAACATTTGACATTCACAGAACATTGATGATCCAAGAGGGAAGCAGAATGTAAGAAAATACCACTGATGGTGGGTCTTGACCCAGAGAAAGCATTTGACAGTCAGCTGGGACTTCATTAGCAGGGCAATGGAAGCATTTGCATTTCCTGAAAAACTTATAAAGTTGATTAGGAGAATACAAGGGATCAGAGGTAAAAATTAAAGTGGGTGGGGTCCTCTGATAATTTCTGCTTAAGCAGAGTAATCAGGCAGGGGTGTCCTCTTTCACCTTTATTACTTGAATTATATTTAGAACCATTGACAAAGAAAATAGTGGACTCAAATTCAAGGAAATAATTGGTATTGTAGTCAAGAAAAGCTGGTTTTATTTTCAAATATTTTGTACCTAACAAAACCAGAAAAAGAAAGTATTGCGGAACATTTTGAGACAGTTTCAGATCTTTTCAGGATACAAAATTAATGACACTAAACCAAAGATAACAGTAAATTATGTACCCTCACATGAACTGGTTCAGGAATACCCCTATTTATGGGGATATGCTAAAATGAAATATTTAGGAGTATGAATAAAAAATGATTCTAGTGTAGCAGCCAAGGATATGAGGGAAGAGGCTAAAAAGGTAATACAAAAGCTGAGCTTATATGAATATGGATAGCAGTTAAAATGTTTTTTGTCCCTTTAGTTTTACACAGGTCAGGCTTACTTTTATCAACCAGAGGAGAAGTTATGGGTAGCAATTAGAGCTGAAGGACTTCATCGGGGGGGAGGGGGCAAGAGTCAACTGGGATAAGCACATTCTTCCAGTAAAGCAGGGTGGACTGGGATTACCCAATTTGAAGGGGTATTTCAAAGCTACACAGTTCAGTCTCCTTTACACAGCACAAGCAAAAACCTAAAACAAGATGGAAAGGGATCATGAAACACAGGGAAAGCTCAAGAAACAGACTGGGATTTTGGATGCAGGCCTTTACGGAGAAGCTAAATCAACACAGAAAAGGAGTAAAGATTCTGCCAGTAGGGATGACTGCAATTACGGATACAGACAATAGGCAAGAGGGGAGTCAGAATTTATTGGAGAAAACTGGCACAGGAACCATGATATTGGAAGCAAATAACTAGAAAGGGAAAGGAGACAAAGGTAAGACTGACTGAGAGTATAGGCAAAGAGAAACAAATAGGGGGTCCTAAACAAAAGATCAGCACTGGTTGAGTTTTTAACAATCTAGAACAGAAGCTGCCATTAAAAAAGGACCAATTAGTAGAGCATATAAAATACTGCATGATAAGAATCAGAAGTTAGAAAGGATTGGGGAGATGTTGGATAAGCAATTCACAATGAAACAATGGGAGGATATAGGTTTTTAGGCTTTTCCCGGTTAGGGGTCGCCACAGCGGAACTCCGGTCCGCTGATTGGCAATAAATTTTTACGAACGCAGAGGTGCCAGCTCGACGTTCAACCTTCAACGAAGGCATGCCCATTTATATAGGTGTTTCTAACTCCCACCCAACCGCGGGGAGGGCATGCAGTCTCCACACAGAAGGCACTTCCCACACCCCAGCAGAGAATCGAACGGGAAAACCTCTTGCTGTGAAGTAGCAACGCTACTGCTGCACCACTACAGAATTCTACTGGGAGGATATCTTACAAATGTTGCATATTTGGGAAACATGCATATAATGGGAGGATATATGTATGTCTCCCAAATATGCAACAAAATCTTTAAGATTTAGGATTCTTGCCTGGAAATGTTTACATAGATATTTTATACCCCAAGTAGACTCCAGAGAATTTTTCCTCAGGTAGACATTAAATGTTGGAGGTCTGAAGGGGAAGAAAAAGCTAAACGGGGATCATATTTTCTGGAAGCATGGTGAGTTGACAGACTTTTTGGATTCCCTGTGTGATGCACTGTCAGAGATGCTGGAACAGCAGATTATTCTGAGAGAGAGAGGATTCTGAGCTATAGAATCAGAACTGTCTAAACATGATAAAGCCTTGCTGTGTCAAAGGTGGCTGCCAAAATAGCAATTACAAAGTGGAAATCAAAATCTAAACAAACGATACTGGAAATGGCAAAAGGGATAAAACTGGAAATTAAATCTTTAGAAAAGGGTAGGAGCAAACTACATAGGAAAAATAGTAATTGAGGGAACAATATATACAAGGGAGGAATGAGGCCCAAAAGGCAGCAGGAATTAAATGAGCTATGTAATAATATTTGAGTGAGAAAGACTGGGTAGATAAGTGATGTATGATGTTTGCAGCTGGAAGTGTGTCAGCATGGCTTGTGATGTAAAAATCTTGTGACTAGGATTGTGTCAGTGTGGTTTGTTTCCATGTATATAAAATGTAAGATTGTCTACGTAGTACGCAATTTAATGAAAATGTTTGTTTAAAAAAGCAGGAACTGAATTTATGTAATACTGCTTAGCTTATATGATGCACAGTAATAAGAGTATATTTGTTATATTAATGTAGTTTACTTTTATATGAATGTGAATCTGTCAAGTGATAATTCAATAGAGGCCTTTTTAAAAAAATGCATTTTGACTCTTTAGTGGGGCGATTATCTTGGGGTTCATCAGAATTGGAGAAACCAAGCGGTTAGCTTTGGATTCGAGATGTCCTGGTGACAGTTGCAGGAAGGGTGAGGGACTTGACCCAAAAAGTGATCTAGAAGCCAGGGGGACTTCAAAAGATGAGTTTTCAGAAATAAAATAAGATTTGTCTAGGCCAGAAGGGGGCAAAGAGGATGACAGTTGATTTGCACCTCATTACTTTCTGAATGAAACTGGAAATTAAAGGTGGGAGAAGTAAACTAGCCCCTAAGGCCATTTCTGAGACGGGGAATTCCTGGGAGACTGCCCTGGAAGTGGAATCAAGGGGGAGAACCTGCTGCACTCAATGTTCTAAGGAAAGGGAAAGACGTCGCAATAAGGGATGCCCCAACAAT
This sequence comes from Protopterus annectens, assembly GCF_019279795.1. NCBI lineage: Eukaryota > Metazoa > Chordata > Ceratodontiformes > Protopteridae > Protopterus > Protopterus annectens. The sequence continues at coordinate 795,971,138 of NC_056748.1, forward strand.
GAAAAATACAGTGGCCACCACTAGACTGACAGACCACTCATTAGGTGAGAAGCCTAGAGAGTCAGTTTGCTAGACAACTGGTAACTCCAAAGATGTGTTGCACCAGAAAAGCAGTTCAGGCCATCCCCTACTACCATGCCAATATAAATGGATAGATTCTGGTTTCTCCCCATTTGCTGATGTACCAAACGACAGTCATCGTATTTGCCTGAAGAGAGATCACACTCTAGAGGAGATTCAGTAGTTTCTGCAACAGAGACCCAACCTCACCTCCAGGACATTCAAGTGAAATGATGCATGTAAGTCTTACCACAGACGTTGGGATTAGGCTACCTTACTAATAAGTCCCAACCCCATCCCCAGCCTAGAGAGTACGAGTCCATACTCAGTATAGCCGCAGGAGAGAGTCTCAGATTCTCCATACATACAAAAGGAGTTTCAGGCCACCATCTCACATGGGATCTGCTAAATTCCATGACAACTGTCTTGGATGGAAGCTTAATACACTGACACCATTGAGCTTAGAGTCACTGTAGGATTCTCGTGTAAGAGTGAGATGACCCACAACTGGACCAGTAATCAAGGAACCTCAATCCTCACCACTGGCAACAGTGGGGGTACAATGGGAGGGTAGCAGGCATACACAGTATTTCCAGATGCAGTCCTCTGCATCAACTGCAATTTCCCTTAACAGACCACATTCAGTCTGGGGGTGGTTTCTCCCTCTTTCTCCAGATCCAGTAAGACACCACTGGCACAGCTAGAGTTGAGATTTCAGCTTAGTGGCCAAGCCAAAACTTCCAGCACCCTCTCTGCCCAACCAGTACTCCAAGTCCATGCTCAGGTAGCTCACACACACTTGGGAAATGCTAGCATCAGCTATGCTCCCTCTTGCCCAGACTATAAAGGTAGTTCTCACATCCACCAGACAACTCCTTATCAGCTATGTTAAGGCCCCTAAAGGGTGTTAAATCTTAATGTGCATTAATACAAACGCTAGTTTGACCAAGAGCAAGGCTATCAGGAGTGGCCCACAGTGTCACCAAATAAATATTCAAGTACTCACAACTTAAATATCTCTAGACATATCAGCCACAATGAAAGGTTTAAATATATTTAACAAATAAAAGAAAAAATACACTCTGTATACATTCACAGTGACAGAGTTCAAAATCACAGGAAATATTTAAAACATGTCAGAACAGTCCAAGAATATCTAAACTAAGCTTTGCTATATTCCTATATCCAAGACAACTATACTGTTCCCTAGAAATTTACTTCAGAGCAAGGTAGATGTGTGGTGAATGGATCTTGTCACACCACACACCAATCTCAATTACTCCTGGGATAGCTTGCAGAATGACATTTCTTGTCATCTGACTATCCCAAGGTGAATCCCCCACTGCTAGAAGCTGACTGTGCTTAACATCTACCAGTGAAAATACACAGACCTCAGATCTTTGGCAGATGCTGGAAATCATAAAACGATTACATTGCATCACATTTCAAGACCATTAATTATGTCGCCCTAGAGACAATACAGAAAGGTCTCTAATTTTAGAAATTGTGCCCCCTCGCTTCATTGAAACCAAAAGATACCATCTTTTATGGTCTAGCCATAAAGTAATTTAATTTCAATTTTTTGAAGTTATCCTGTACTCCAGTTTTCACTGTTTAACTGTATACATTTAAACAATTACAATAGTGCATGTACGTTTCTGTTTTTCCAGTAGGGCACACTGTGGTTACATTTTAAGCGCAAGCACCTCTTAACACATCTGTACAGACCAGTTTGATATACACATGACAGTTCTAATACAGTTGTAACAAGCATCTTATACAGATAATGGTTGATATTTACAAATCACATTTACAAAACTCCAAACAGCTGCGCTTGCAGTATCTCCTTTTGTGACAAAGAGCAAAGTTAACCATTAGAGTATGTACGGCTATCAGACCCAATTACTCCCAGACCTGCATGGGGGGGGGACTGAAAAGACAGACATTGTTATTCTCTGGGAATGTTTTCTTTCTTGTGGAAGATAAATTATGCAAATAGAGTAGTATCTTAACTGCATCCTATGAATGTGATAGACCGGAAAGGAAATCCAGTTTGACCTCTGGCTGTTGACCGATATCACCATGGAGGAAGAGGTTGAGAGGATAATCCTTGGCTTGAATCAAGGACTCCATCATGGGGGATGCAGCAAGTCATCCAGGTACCCAAAAATTCCTGAATCCTAGATTTGTACGATGAGACAAAACGGCAGAACCCAGAAATGACAATGATTAGCTCCAACTTAAGAAACTAAGATTCTTCCTTACTCCTACACAATATTGATGTGAAGGTAGCCATTATGGACAACTATTGAAAACCAGGACCATTAAGAAGTGGGTCTTCCAAACAAAACATTTAGAAAGCTTAAATCTAAAATGTTTAAGTGCTTAGATTTCCAGGAACCAAAAAATCTAATAAAACCTAAACCTAAACCCCTGGTCTAGCAGGGCTCCTGGAAGGCTCTTTCTACTACAGACAGAACCTTTTGTGGCTTATTTTCATTGAGGGGGTGAGCCATCCAACAGCCTGATGGGCTAGGGTAGAGGAAAATGGAATGTAGCAGCCTCTGGATGTAATACCTCATATGAACTTGTCCTACACAATGGACTTCTACACAGTGGGGTGGAGGGAGAGATTATCCCCCAACTGCCTCCAGAAGGGGAATTGTCCAGCAACCGTTAAGGGATACTGCTGCTTTCTGACCAAGACAGGGTGGCCGTATCGCTGGTTTGTGGATCCCCTTTGCCTCTGGGCAAATGTCAATTCAAGAAGACATATCTGCCACAGTCGCCACTTTCCGAAGGCAAATGGAACAAGTTACATTTAGCCTTTCGTAACTAAAGTGAACAAGATTCCCCAATAGCAGATGTCTAGACATCCTACTTGTACTTCTGGATTCTTTTGCAGACAGACCAAAAGGGGATAAGACACAAGGCATTCATGAAGAATGCCTTAAAGCCATCTACAAAGCTACAATCATACAAGTTCTCAATGCCTGACCTAGCTGCCCCAGCCACACCATCCGCTATGTTGTATGAAAGGCATAAAGATGTTACATATATTCAACACAGTAGAAATGTTAGTTTATGGTTGCTTTCTAGTGTCAACTGTTAGATTCTTCAAAGTAGAACATACTGGGCTAGATCTTTATGGAATCTGTTCTTATGGATGGCTTAAGTCCAGAGCCCTCAATGCAAAAAGTACCTAAAGCATAAGCCCACTTACCTAGCCTATCCATTGCCCTGGACTCAAGTTCAATTTCTATAGCCACTGCCATAATACTGGAATCTACTGCTGAAGATTAATCCTAAACATACCTTTGTCTGTCTTTTGGAAGCCAGAGTTATCCTATCTAGTTTCTTGAGGACAGCTTCATAATTGCCTGGCTCCAACCAAATGCTTCCAAAGTTGCCAGGTCTATACGCTTATCAGTTGGAGGTACCTCCAGAATGTAGATGGTGCCAAACCATAAGCCTCAAAAAGGGCAGCCTTGTCCACAAAGTGTGCATCAGCCCAACGCCTCTGAGGCACAAATTCTAGGACATCACCAAGAGAGGTATCCTCTGGAGGGTAATACTGGGGAACCCCTCTCAACCCTCAGTCAGAATCTTTGCTTGGAGACTCAAAGGGAGTCTAGGTGCCTCTTTTTGCACATACTCTTCATGCATCAAAAGGTAGCCTTCATCTTACTTTGAGGACTGAAGCTGATGTGGAACAGTTGATTTCTGACAATGTTCAATTCTGACAACTGGGCTCTTGAAATAAAACGTGGAGACAAGATGGAAAGGGAGTCCTTGCGCAGATACAATACTGGGAGATTGTGTGAAACTTCCAGCCAGGAAATATTCTCCCCAACACCTGAAAAGCTGATTCACCCTCCAAATGATCTGAAGATCTCAAGTCAACAGATCAGTGCCTCCCTTCAGAGCTCCAGAACCAAATGCCACGCAAAGCCACAAGCTGAAGGTATTGGAGGGGTCCAATGTGGGAATGGAACTGAAAGATAACCCCAATAAAGGCAATGGAACTATACCCAAAAGATTCAAGGCTGGAGTCAAGGAATCAGGCCAAAACCCTCGGTACCCAGGACTATAGCAGGTCCACAAGACTGGACTTGAGTCAGATCCAGAAGCCTATGTGGCAAAGCTATCTGGAAGCACAAAAGAGGGACCTTGGGAACAACAAATTCAAGGACATCAGAACAGATGCCCAAACCTGCAAAGGAACAGACATCAAATTACAGTGCGTGGATCCAACCACCTTCAAAGCAGAAGGCTTCAGAATGATTACCAGTCTCATGTAGGTCCTCAGAAATCAATGCATCAAGGAGCTCAACTGGACAGACATTCCTGGAAAACCTGAAGGATTTTGTTGACAGTACTGATAAAGGCCTGTACAAGGGTGCCACACTATGTTCTCCAGTTCTCAGGACACTTAATATGTGGTAAGCAGCCTACTGAAAACCTTGGTGATACACCAGCATACATGCCCAATGTGGTCCCAAACCTTTAACTTCCCTTGGGGAAGTCAGTTCCCTCTCAGCATACCTCTGTCTCACCATAAAGCTCTCCTCACTCTATCCAACTTCACACAGAATGGCACTCTCCTTTAGCTTTTCTGTGTAAAGTGAAGCAAAGTATTTATTCGGTACTTCCACCAGTTTGTACCATTCTAAGATCTCTCCACTTACCTCCTGTTAAGTTTGGTCAGGTCAGTCCCGACTTGCTGCTACGACCTACGCTTTTGCTTCAAGTCCTTTTGCCAACTCCCTTTCAGTTTATGACCTTGTTGCCTTTCTACCAGACTCTCTGTATTATGCCTTCTCTACCCTCCGACCTCCTCTCTTCTGTCAACTACACTGCCCTGCCTTTAGCTTTAAATTTAGCTTCACCTTCTCAAAGCCCCATTTTTAATTTTTTTTTACCAGGGTAGAAGACTTGATGACCAATTACAGGCTCATCCCAGGTTACATTATAATGTAACAAAACTATGCACAGCATACAAACAGTGGTTTACATTTATGAGCAAGCACAGGAAATCTTATAAATGCATACATAGAAAATCTAACAAAAAAAGCACAGTTACACAAGTTGCATAGAAAAGTAGAACAGGAGCTGAAATAAGAGGAATGTAAGTGTGGAGATAGCAGTGGCTAGGTTAGAAAATTTAATAGAGCCCAATATTAACAGGTCTTTTACCTTACTTTATTTTAAAATACAAAAGCTGTCTTTTCTAGCCTCCTCTAACTCATCCAGACTGAGTACTATAGATACCCACCTCACTCCAAACGTTTACTTTTTCAGCTTGCCATGGAGTCCCAACTCATCTGAGTCGCATCCTCAGATCATAAGCTTTTCCCTTAAAATTCCACTTTTAACTTTATCACATTACCCTTGCTAGGAATAGCCTTTCAGACGAACACATGGTTATTTTTAGTACATTCCTAGAGTCCACCCCTTTCCAAAACGTCAATGAAGTAGCTACACCACTGGTAGAGTGGGCCCTGACTTAACCTGGAAGGGTCTCATTACGGTGAGAATAATAAAGTCAATAGCATGGGACAACAATCTAGAAATTCCCCATTTTGATATGGCTTGCCCTTTTTCTTACATTCATAGGATAACAGCCAAACAGTAAATGAAGATTTTTGTCTCGTCAAAGTAGTATCAGAGAAGCCTGTAGATGTTCTGAAAATAAAAATGAAATTTGAATGCTCTGGCTAAATGCAATCTCTGAAAAACTTTTACACAACGCAATTTCAAACTAACCCCATCTTTGTGAAAAAATGAGTTTTACTAATTTCTTTGTTCATAGAAAGCCCTCCTATACTACACAGTTCATAAACGGATTTTGTCTAGATCTAAGGAGGTCACTGTCCCCCTTTTACTCCGCTCTCATTAGGCCAATAGGAATATAATGCCCCCTTGGGCATGCATTTGTCCAAACATGTGCAGCTACTGGGAAAGTACAGTTGTGTACACTTACCATAAATGTAGATGTTAAGAGTGTACTCACTGTTGCAGTCATCACACTTGGGTTATCTGCCTGCAGGTAGCCCTGTCAGCCCAAATACCAGAGTCTTAGTATTTTTGTCGGATGCTGTCGCTTCTTCCATGACGTCAGGTCGTCAGAGGTATAAAAACAGGCGGCCGATGCCGTTAAATCAGTTTCTTACCCCAAATGTCAGGAGCCCCCAAATAGGGAGCTAGTATATGGTGTGGAAACCACCACCAGTAAAAAGTAAATACCAATACCATTAGGAATAGCCAAAGAGAGGAGAGAGAGAGAAATACAGGGGGTTGCAGGGAGGGAAACCAGGACTGCAACAGTGAATACACTAACATCTACATTTATGGCAAGTGTACACAACCGTACAATCTTCGTGTTTCACTGTTGCAGTCACACTTGAGTTGATTCCCAAAGCTGAGGAAGGGTGGAGGCAGTCAAGAAGAAAGAGTTTAGGCTGGCTAGAAGGCCCTGTAAGACTACTTTAGCAAATACTGTCCTGGATTTGGAAAAGATAGGCAAGTGGTAATGCTTGGTGTGTACAGAACTCCAGGTTACAGCTTCCATTATGTCCCTGGTAAGTACTCCCCTAAGAAATGCCGAGGCAGAAGTAGCCCTAGTGTAATGTGTTCTGACCCCGAGGGGTTAGTTTTCCACGGTGCTTGTAGCAGAAATGGATGCAGTGTGCTATCCATTTGGAAATGGTTTGTTTAGAAATGGCCTTGCCCTCTGCCCTTGTTGCAAAGCTGACTAGCAGCTTGTCAGATTTTCTGAAAGGCTTAGTCCTATCAAAGTAGAACCCGAGCTGTCTGTGCACGTCCAAAAAGTCCAGGATCCTTTCCCCTTTATTCTGAGGGTTAGGGAAGAAGGCTGGCAAATAGATGGATTGGCTTAGGGCCACATTGGACACAACCTTAGGAATAAAGGATGGGTTAGTCCCAAGGGAAATCCTATCAACATGGAAGATAATAAAGGGTTCCAACAGCCATCAGTGCCTGTAGCTCAGACACTCTTCTAGCTGAAGTGATTGCTAAAAGCAAGGCTGTTTTCCAAGAGGAATTTTATCTCTGCTGAAGCAGCAGGTTCAAAAATGGGAAGCGTGAGCTTTTCCAGTACAAAGTCAAGATCCCAAGCAGGGGTAGGTGCTCTCCTTGGGGGCCTTGCGTTGTTAACCCCTCTCGGGAACTGTTTGATGAGCAGGTAAGAAAATAGAGGTGGCTCAGTGTTGTAATGAGCCGAAATGGAAGAGGCATGAATCTTAATGGAGAAGGATAGGCCTCTGTGGAGTAGCTCTTCTAGGTAATCCAGGATTAGGAGGGCACAGCTGTGTCCTTTCCTTCAGACTGAATCCAAGAACAAACTCACTTTTCCACATAGGATTTCCTAGTACTAGGCTTTCTGGCTTCAAGAACATCCAGCACCTGTTTAGAGTTGTTGGTGGAATATTCAAGGAATAAGCCAGGCTGCAAGACTTAGGGTAATTGTGGATGCGAAATCGGTCCCTCCTGCTGTGACAGCAGGGTAGGGGTCTGGTGTAGGTGCCAGTGTGGCACCATCAGGCTGCGCAGGAGTGGGTACCAGTGCTGGCGTGGCCAGTCATAGGTAGGTACTAGGCTATTAGCCCTAGGGCCTATATAAGCCTACCCAAAAAAGGTAACCTGGCTTTTGCCACCCAAGAAAATTATTTTCCTGTGCTCCTGTCGAGCAGAGCCACAGAACTGATCTCTGGGGTGAATTTCCTATTTCCCATCCAATCAAGATGTTTTTTGAAGAGTGCTAATGAGGAGCTCCGCTTGACATACATAGGTAGTCTGTTCCAGAGTATGTGAAGTCTCTGGGACAGGAATCTATCCCCACAGCATGTTCTGTTTATTGTGGTGACAAGGTTTAGGTTCCTAGAGCGTGTAGCTCGGAGGGATTGGGATTTAAGTGGAGCATGTCCAACAGCTCTGGGTTTGACGTAGCTTTCTATGTTAGGCAGAGATCACCTCTGCGCAGGCGATATGCGACGAAGTAAAGCTGGAGTTTGAGACAGTCTGCGTAAGGAAACTGAGGCCAGTAATCCTCTTTGTGAGGTATTTCTGTGGCTTTTCCAGTTGTTGATGTCTTGAGGTACATACCAAAATGGGCACTGTACTCTACAATGGGTCTAATGAGTGATGAGTAGAGGGGAACAATGACCTCTTTTTGGATGAGAAACATTTTGTGATGAGGTGAGCCACGTAGAAGGAATTCCTGACCACTGTGGCGATGTGATCAAAGGAGAGAGGATTGTCCACCTGTGTCCCAAGGTCTCATCACACTTCGGCATTAGACTACCACTTAAGTGGTAGTTCATGGGTACAGAATTTTTACCAAAGGGGATGACAACACACTTTTTGGCATAGAGCTTGAGGCCATGGCTTTGACACCAGGTATCTGTCTCAGTGAGGCCCTTTTGTAGTATGTCCACATCATTAGGAGTTTCGATTATGGCTCCTAGTTTGCAGTCATTTGCAAACTGTTAGTGAAAGACCTTCTGTGTTGGCCTGTACTTCAGAGAAGTAGATAAACAGGAGAGGACCCAGGACTGAACCTTGTGGTACTCCACTTGTCTCTGGTCTGAAGTCGGTGTGGGTTCTGTCCATGAACCGGTTGGCAGCCCATCTTGTGACATATGGATTTATGCCTAGTTTAGTGAGCTCATCTATAATTCCAGAGTGGGGGATGGTGTCGAAAGCCTTGGCGAGATCTAGATAAGCTGCGTTAACCATCTTACCTCATCTATGGCTTTGGTGACTTCTTCAAAGAAGTCAATCAGGTTTAAGAGACTATCTGCCTTTTACAAACCCGTACTGGGTAGTGTCCAAAGTTTGAAGATTACCAATGACTTTTACAAGTTCCATGATGCATTCCATGGCTTTGCAGACCAGGCTTGTCAGGCTAATAGGGCGGTAGTTCCCAGGGTCCGTTGTGGCTCCCCCTTTGTGGAGTGGGATAACCACAGTGCACCATTCAGTGGGCACAAAGCCTGAGGTGAGGCTATAATTGAACATGGTACTTGGATAGGGTGCCAGTTCATTTTGTAGTTCGTGTAGAATGGAGCCTGGGATATTGTCAGGTCCCATGGATGCGGTATTTTTGGCTTTGGACAGTGTTTTTTTTACCTGTGCAGCTGTGATTACAGGAACTTTGCATTCTTCCGGTATAGAGATAGACCCTCTAGGGGATGAGAGGGGGGTAAAGTTAGCACTGATCCTATCTGCCAGGATGTTGGCAATATCAGTTGGTTCTGTACATTCAGTGCCATTGTGCTGTAACTTAGAGCAGATCTGAGTGTTGCCATTGAGATTCTTGACAGCTATAGAATGCTTTATGATGGTCTTTAAAGTCGGTGGCAATTTTGTTTTCGTAACTAGCTTTGGAGGATTTTATGAGGGATCTCAGCTTCTTACTGAGGTTGACCAGGGAGTTCCTCCAGGCATGGGATTTTACTTTCTTTTGCAACAGTTTTCTTCTGTTGTAGAGTTTGTTTATGGCAAAGGACCACCAGATTGGCTTCCTTTTTTTGGAGGATAGCATCTTGGTTCTATTAGGGATAGCATGATTCATGCACTCGTGTAAGTGCTTATAAAGTGCATTTGTGTAGAATGTGGATGTTTAGTGTGATTAGCTTGTGGTTGGATCTGACCAATGAGGAATTGACCTCTGGTGTGGAACATAGTTTGCCCATATTGGTAATAACCAGGTCTAGGATATTTCTGCCCCTGGTGGGGGTGTGAATACGTTGATCCAAGGTGTTGGAATTTATGAATTCCAGAAAACGTTGAGCAAGAGTTGGTACACTAGTAGTTTTCCCAGTTAATGGTGGGGTAGTTGAAATCGCCCATTATTAGGGTGTTGGGTTGTACCCAAATACTTCCCAGTGCATCAAGAAAGGAGTGGGAATCCTGGAGCATGGTGGTGGGTCTGTAGCACACTACAATTTGGATTGCAGTCTTGCCCAGAGTTAGTTAGTTGCACTTGGATAATCTCGGATGCATTATGCTGTTCAACTAGCCTGAAGGTGTGGATATCCTTAATGAGTATGGACAAGCCACCACCTTCAGTGCTTCATTCCGGGTTAGGTGGCCAAAAGGTGTGGTATGAATTATAGCTTGGCAACTCAGGGGTGCTCTCCGGAGCTTTGAACCAAGTCTCTGTCACTGCACAGATGTCGATGTTCTCCATTTTAAGGAGTGCCTCAGATTTTGCTTGCTTGTACCTGTTGCGGTGGTGAAATTGTCATTTGAACCTTGCCTAAAAAAGGCACTAGAGGTGGCAAGAGCCTTTGCCAGTATCCGGAATCCCAAGGGCAACAGGTGCAGGCCATCTCTGGCAAAGCATCGTGGTCTATCGATCATGTCATCCCAGGCAGACCAATACTGGATACCCTTAGAACAACACCAGAAGCTTAGCCAATTGTTTAAGTCAATCATTTTGTCCTTGTACTGTGGTACCATTCTGGGTGATGGCAGGATGCTACTCTGGGCTAGGGTCATACCTGCCTGGGCTACAAGATTGGAGAGCTCCTCCAGGTTTCTTTTCATGTAGTACAGGGAGGCACATCTCAGGTCATTCACACCAACATGGACAATGACTGTTATATTTGCACTTGTGGAGTGACCTGAGTGCGTGCGTTATGTGGCAGATCCTAGCACCTGACGGGCAGCTGACAGTAACTTTCTCCTTGTTTAGCCTGGTGAGTGGTAATCAGAATTGTTCTTGGCCAGTCTTTTATCTTGAGTAGTACTCTTGAGAGATGGGACAGAGGGACAAGGTACAGATTGAGAGGTTTTCCAATTAAAAGGATAGGGCATCCACTTTACAGGCCCTGCTGTGAGGATTCCTGGTGCAGAATTTGCTTAACTGCTGGCTGTAGGGGAGAGGCAAAGCGATCCACCTCTGGATCAGGAGGCTGAAGGCACTGGGCTCCAATTTCCACACGTGTGGGTATAGGAGTTTTCTGCTCAAGTCATCTGCCAGTGAATTTTGTTTGCCTGGCAGGAATTGAGCTTGTAGATGGACTGGTTTGTCCAAAGCTGTGCTCCACAGAGTCATGGCTAACCTGCAGAGTGGGCAAGAATGGGTTCCCCCCTGCTTGTTTATGCACCAAATAACTGTAGTCGGTTTTTATTAGCAATTGTCCTGGGAGGATTAGGTAACTGAAAGCTGTCAGATCATTCTGTACAGCTAGCATCTCCTTTTGGTTGATGTGCAGGAGAATTTGGCTTGGGCTCCAGTGGCCATGAATGCAACTGCCAGCCATGTGCCCCCCCCCCCCCCCCCCCAATAGTCTGATGCATTTTTGTCAGAGTTTGGGCGGAAAGGGGTAGAGTAAAATGCAGTCCATTGTTGTGGTTGCATGCTTCCACCCACCAAAATAACTCTCCCCTCAGCCAAGGTATGATAGGAATGACTGTTTCCAGGTCCTGAGAATGTTGGCACCAAAGACTTAAGTACCACTGAAGTTTCCTCATATGCAGTCTTGCATGTGGAATTAGCAGAACACGAGGCCATGAACCCTAGGGCTTGCAGTATTTTTCTTGCAGTTAGCTGGGGTCTGGTGGCCATTTGCTTGAAGTAGTCTGTCAGCTAGACTTGTTTTTCTGAAGTGAGAAATGCCATCTGGGAAGTTACATCCAAACCTGCTCCCAAGAATACAATCTTTTGTCTGGGCACTGGTTGTCATTGGTTTTCGTTGGTGTATCCCAAAAAAGTGATAAGGCTTTTTACAAATGCCAGGTGCTAAAGCAGCAATTCCTGGCCGTCTGCCTGAATCAGGCAGTCCAAGTAAAGGTATATTTAGATATTTCTCTGCCTGCAGTATGCAATGGCTTGGAGCCAGGCATTTTGTGAACACTCTGGGCACAGTAGATAAGCCAAAGGGAAGTGCAGAGAACTGATAATGCATAGATCCTACCCTGAAATGTAGATATTTCCTGCACGATTCCCCTATGGGGATGTGCAGATATAAGTTTCTTTTAATTCTAGGGTGACTAACCAGGCATCCATGGCTAGCATAGGTTGAAGCTGTTTAGAGTAAGCATCTTGAATTTTGGGATCACAGGAAGACGTTGTGGATTGAAAGATCCAGTACTGGGCACAAAGAGTCCTCTTTCCTGGGTACCAGGAATAGTCTCGAGTAGAAACTATGACCTCTTTGTTCTAATGGAACTGGCCAAATAGCTCAGATGTTGAGCAAGGAAAGAATTTGGTTTTGAGCCTCTGCCCACTGGTTTGAAGCAAGGTCTGGAAACCCACTTGGAGTTGGCAGTGAATGGAAATAAAATTAGTACCCCTGGGATATAATGTTGAGGACCCATCAGTCCTGAGTGATGGGCATCCAGTTTTTTGCATGAAGGGCAAGTTTTCCTCCTAGGGGCACAAGCAATTGGGCAGGGCTGGGAGGTACAGTTGAGAAGTCATTGTGAACTTCTTCCATAGGGAGATGGCTTACCGCTCCCTGTTTTAGGGGTGGGAAGGACGCCATTGTTTAGATCTCCGCATACCCCGAGACTGTAGTCTGGGTGGTCTGTTTCCCCTGGGTCTTGTTTGGGAAGGCATGGAGGTGGAAGAGGCTAGAAAGAACTAGTGTTCTGAAAAGCAATGCCTACTGAATCAAGGTGGTTGCACTTAATTCTTTAACAGTTTGCATAGATTTAGATTTTTCTTCCATCTTTTTAAGAACTTCTGTTTGGTGCTAAACAAAACATTTAAAGGAACGTCTAGTAATTTGGATTAGACTAGATCTGGCAAGGTCTGCTCCTTCAGCCAAGCATGTCTTCTCAGTACACAGCCAGTGACTGCAGCCCTGCAAGATGCTTCTAGGGCATCAAAACCACACTGCAAAGTATGCTTACTAACTTGGTTTGCAGAATGTATAAGCTCTTGAAAATCTATTTTCTGCACAATCTGGAAATAACCATTTTGATTTAATGAGATCCAATGCTGGTACTTCAGCATGTGAAACTGGCAATTCAATGCCCTGATAGCAAGAGTTGCAAATGTACGTACCTTCTTACCCCACCTGTCTAAAGCTCTGGAATTCCTGTCCGAAGGGGTAGGATTTTTGGCTGTAGTAGCCTTAATATAGTACAGTTGTGTACACATCATAAATGTAGATGTTACAGTCTATTCACTGTTGCAGTCATTACACTTTGGTAATCCTGCTGGCAGGTTGCCCTCAGCCAGCCTGAATTCCAAAGTCTTCTTTCCTGAGTGAGCTGCTGTCGCCCCTTAGCTGATGTCAGGCCGTCAGGGGTATAAAAGAGGCAGCTGACATAATTTTCTTCAGTTTTTCTTGCCCAGATGTCAGGTGCCCCCACAAAAGGGTAGCCAAACTTTATATATATATATATTCAGAATTACACCACTATAATTTTTACCTTCATCTATAAGCAAATACACCACATAGGTAGTATAAATCAGAGAAAGAAAGATAAGATCCAAAAGAAAAAAAGGGGAAAGGCGGGTGGGTAACCTGGACTGCAACAGTGAATACATTCAAACATCTACATTTATGGTAAGTGTACACAACTGTACTATGTTAGTGTTTCACTGTTGCAGTCATTACATTTGGGTAGAGTCCCAAAGCTATGGTTGGGAGGCTGGAATTAGACAGAAGTAGGAGCGGCTATGAGGCCCTGCAGAACTGCAGTGGCAAAGCCTGCCCTGGATTTAGAATACAGTGGCAGATTATAATGCTTTGTAAAGGTGTGCACTGAACTCCAAGTAGCCGCCTCTAAAATGTCTGTGGGTGGAACTACCCTGAGAAAGGCTGCTGAGGTGGCTGCAGCTCTGGTGGAATGAGGCCTAATGCCCTTAGGCACTGGTTTGCCATGGTTTAAGTATCAGAAATGAATGCAGTGGCCTAACCACTTAGTCTGCTTTGAAATAGACTTTTCTTGTGATCCTGCAGCATTATGCCACTAGTAATTGTTCTGTCTTCCTGAAAGCTCTGGTTCTGTCCAAGTAGAATCTAAGATGTCTGTGTACGTCCAAAGAATGCAGAATTCTCTCCCCCTTATTCTGTGGATTTGGGTAAAAAGTTGGCAGATGGATGGCTTGTTTAAGAGCCACACTGGACACTACTTTAGGCATAAAATGTTGGGTTTGTCCTCAGGGAGACCCTGTCTGGATGAAAAATGAAAGGTTCCACAGCCATGAGTGCCTGTAGCTCTGAAACTCTTCTTGCAGAAATAATTGCTAAGAGCACAGCTGTTTTCCAAGATAAACTTCACATCAGCAGTAGCAGCTGGCTCAAAAGGAGGCAGGGCTGAGCTTTTCCAAGACATAGCTGAGGTCCCATGCCAGTACTGGTAGTCTCCTTGGGGGCCTTAAATTTTTGGCTCCTCTGAGATACTGCCTTAATAAAGGGTGAGAAAAAAAGTGGTGGCTCTGTAGTTAATGAGCCGAAATGGCAGGCGCATTAATTTTTATTGATGAAAAAGATAGGCCTTTGTCCAGCATCTCAAGTAAGCATTGCAAAATCTGAGGAATATTTGGTACCGCTGTATCAGTTCCTTGTGCCTGGTTCCAGGCACAGAATTCTCTTCCATTTTCCAGCATAAGACTTTCTAGTACTAGGCCCTCTGGCTTCCAGAATGACATTCATCACAGCTTTACTGAGGTGTTGTTTGTGCGACTACATTATTCGCCATACTGCCAAGTTTACTGTCCTGAGTTGGATGAGCAAGATCCGATTGTCTTGCTGGGACAGTAGTAGAGGTATTTGAGGTAAGGTCCAAGCTGGGTATAGAGATAAGTTTGTTAGTACTGGATACCAGTACTGGCGTGGCCAGTCTGAGGCAATCCGCATCTTTGGCTTCTCCGGTCTGACTTTTAGGAGCACCTTGGGGAGGAGAGGCAGTGGCGGAAAAGCATATACTGATAGGGTGTCCACTTTCCATGCTTGTCTGTGATAAGTCCTTGAGCAGAACCTTTTTAGTTTGTAATTGAGAGGGGAGGCAAATAGATCTATGTCCGGGCATCCCCATTTCCTTATGCTGAAGACTTGTGGATCCAGCTTCCACTCATGGGGATCCACGAGGTTTCTGCTTAGTTTGTCTGCCAGAGTATTTTCCTTTCCTGGCAGGAATTGTGCCTGCAGATGTACTTGGTAAGTCAAAGCTGTGTCCCACAAGGTCATGGCTAGTCTGCAAAGGGGGTAAGAATGTGTGCCCCCTGCTTGTTCATATACCACATGACCGTGGTGTTGTCTGTCTATCAGTAGTTGTCCCGGATGAAGTAGGCCTTTGAAGGCTGTCAGGGCATTTTGAACAGTTAACATCTCTTTTTGATTGATATGTAGATGCATTTGGTTTGAGGACCATGTGCCCTGAATGCATCTTCCTGCCATGTGGGCTCCCCAGGTATAGTCTGATGCATCCGTTGTTAGTGTCTGCCTGGCTGAAGGTAATGTAAATGGCTGTCCCTTGTTCTGGTGACAAGCCTTTGCCCACCATCGAAACTCCTGTTGCAGGCAGAGAATGAAAGCAATGACAGTTTCCAGGCTGTGGCAATGTTGAGTCCAAACACTTTAGGTACCACTGAAGTTTCCTCATATGCAGTCTTGCATATAGAATTAGTAGCATGCCATGAAGCCCAAAGCCTGCAGAATTTTTCTTGCAGATAACTGGGCCTTTGTTGCCAACATTTTGAAATAGGTAGTCAGTTGCCTTTGTCTGTAGTGAGACAAGTTATCTGGGCAGTTGTATTCAAGCTTGCACCCAGGAATATTCTCTTGTGAGGGTACTAGTTTTGATTTATTTTTGCTGACTGTGTACCCTAGGCATGTTAGACGTCTTTTCACAAACGGAAGATGTTGAAGAATGTCCTTGTTCTCTGCTTGAGACAGTAGTCCAAGTAAAGATATATTTGTATTCCTATTTGTCTGCAGAATGCAATTACTGGTGTCAGACACTTTGTAAAGACCCTGGGCGCAGTAGATAAGCCAAAGGGCAGTACAGAGAAATGGTAATGCATTGAACCAGCCTTGAATCTTAGGTAGCTTCTGCATGATTGTCTGATTGGAACATGGAGGTATGCCTCTTTTAGGTCTAAAATCACAAGCCAAGCATTCTTGCCCAGCATGGGCAGAAGCTGCTGCAAAGTCATTTTGAATTTTGTAATATCCAGGAAAGTGTTCAAAATAGGTAGGTCCAGTATCTGCCTCCAGGCCTTGTCCTTTCTGGGTATAAAATCCTTGTCCCTGCTCTTGCTCTGGTACCTGAACCACCCCCACGTCCATGAGAGATGAGACTTGTTTTTGTGCCCATTGATTTTTTGGCAGATCTGGCCAGCCGTGTGCCTTTGGTAGAGTATGGAAGTGGAACTTGTAGCCTTGTGACACTGTTTAGAACCCACTTGTCCTGGGTTATGATGTACCAATTTTTGTGCAAAACGTGCCAATTTTCCCCCAAGGGTGCTGCCAGAAGTTAAGTGCTTGGTGCTGGCAGGGGGAAGTCATTGGGACTGTTTTCCGTATGTGAGATCTATCTTCTCCAGCTTTGGAGTTAGAAGCACCCCACTGCTTGGGCCTATAAGGACCTTGCGCCTGGGATCTGCCCATAGGGCATCTGGGTCTGCCCCTTTGAGGTCTGTCCGACACAGGAAAGGACCAATTTTTTGTAGGCCAGTGTCTACTAAACCTAGGTGGCTGTACCTGTAAAAAAATCTTTAACAGTTTGCATAGATTTAGCTTTGCCCTCCATTTTCTTTAACACCTCTTCTGCCTCAACACCAAACAAAAGTATTGTGCTGTAAAGGTGCATCTAGTAATTTAACTTTAACATGATCAGGCAGATTTTGTTCCTTTAATCAAGCATGCCTTCTAATTACAGAACCCGTAACTGCGACCCTGCAGGAGGCCTCCAAAGAATCAAAACCACATTGCAAAGTATGTTTTCCAACTTGTTCTGTTGCATACAATAAATCGTGCATTTCCTTGTTTTCTGCACATTCAGAATAACATTTTCTGTTTAAGCAATCCCATGACATGTTGCTGATACTTAAGCATATGAAATTGACAGTTTAAGGCCCTTATAGCCAAAGTTGCAGAGGTGTAAACCTTTTCTCCCCAACTATCCAGTGACCTTGAATCTGTTAGAGGGGGGTTGTTTTTTTTGCAGGGAAGCATTAACCCCCTTTGGACCCTGTGATATAGTTTCTGGGTCAGCAGCAGGGTTTTTAAAAAGAAATTTGCGTGTCAAGAACCCTGTAATATCTGTCAGGCTTAACAGGAGCTGGGGGTAAGGAGCCAGGGGTAAGACTAGACTCCGAAAACACATCTACAATGTCCAACAGGTGGAATGGCTAAAGGCCTGTGCTGGGGTAGTAATAGAAAATCCCTGAGCCTCTCTAGATTCTGAAAAATCTTGGCTCTCCCAGTGGAAATGCTCCCTCGTGGTGTGCAAGGTTTCCCCAAAGGAATAGTCCTCAGGAGGAGATGCTGATGGTACAGATTCTTCAGCATCAGAATCCTCATGGGGGGGGGGGGAAGAGAATATTCATGTTCAGAAGAGGAATCAGAAGAAATAGAAACCTGATCTAAAGATTCATAGTCAGTGTCTTGCCTAGGCCTCTTATCAGAAGGGGGATGGGAACCCCTGATCAAGGTAATCAAGTCTTCGGCCATTTTGAGAATCTGCTTTTTGGGCAAAGAGGACTGTCCATGTGGCTCTTGAGTTTGTTTCCTTGCATTAGAAGGTGCTTTAGTCTTTGCCTTTGAAGCCGAAGTCGTTTTAATATAAAGATGTTTAGGTCTGAATACACCCTCAGAAGCCAGTACCTGCTCAGCGGCTCTGGACCCATCTGAGGGATTAGCGTCAGAGGCTCCAATACCTTGAGTATCCAGCTGCATGGCCGACTCCACGTGGGAGTTGGTAGCGACCTGCGACTCTGAAGTAGCGGGTGTCAGGGGCTGCAAAAGTGCCTCACTCAGAACCGGCGAACCAGCGACTGGCTTAGCTTAGTCGGTTTTGGGCCTTGGTTGTTTTTCTCCATCTTTTTCTTTGCTTTTGTCAACTCCGGTAGTCTGATGGCTATCCAACGACATTTCAGGGTAATTAAATCTGTGTCCAAATAAGTTTAAAGCAAAATCGTACAGACGCTCAATAGCGCGTTGGTTAAATCTAGCACAAAACAGACAACCAGGAACGTGATCAGGGCCTAAGCAAGAAATACAGTAAGAATGAAAATCTTTGAGGTATTTGCTTCCCAAAAGAAATAGTTAACATTTTCTGACATCGGTCTGGAGCAAGAAAAAAAGTTTCCCCAATGAGGTACTTAGCTTTATTGAAGACTTCGAATCTGAAACTCAAATACGAAAATCTCAGGAGTTGGCCGACCGGCACTTGTGAACTGCTTCGGGAACTACACAGCAAGAAAGAATGAAAATGGCTGCCTCTTTTATACCCCTGATGTCGGGGAAGGGGTGACAGCAGCCGACACAGGACCCAAGACTTTGGAATTCAGGCCGGCTGAGGGCAACCTGCCAGTAGGATTACCAAAATGTAATGTCTAACAGTGAAACACTAAGAACATCTTTAGGTCCCTTGGAAATTATCTCTGGATCAGCAGTAGGATTCTTGAAAAGAAACTTGTGGGAAATCAGGTACTCTGCAATACCTGTCCAGTTTCCTAGGGGCCAGAGGTAGGGTGTCTGGAGTAAGACTGGATTCCAAGAAAACATCATCCACATCTACAACAGGGAATAGCTAAAGGCCTGTGCTGATGTAGCTCTAAAAATTCAGTCTCTTTTTGGACTGAGGACCGTCTTAGAGCATTTCCATTGGGAATGCCAAGTATGCAAGGTTTCACCAAAAGAGAAATCCTCTGCAAGGGAGGCAGAGAGAATGGATTCCTCTGCATCTGAATCCTCAGAGTCTGATGAGGGCAGGTCCTGACAATCAGAAAGGTCAGAGTCATTGGACACCTGGTCTACAGAATCTGAAGACAACAGAATTCTTTGTCTCTTAGCAGGGAAGGCTGGCTTCCCATAATTAGTATTTTAAGGTCTTCAGCCATTCCAAGCATTTTTTGTGGCATAGGGGCCTGAGCATGCGCTTAGTTTCCTAGACAGTGCGTACTCTGGGCCTAAAAATCTCGGTAGTTTTGGCTAAAAGTCTATTCAAACATCGGTAGGTCGTCAAATACCCTCAGAAGCCTGCACAGCGGCTCCAGACCCATCCAAAGTAGAGACATCCGTTGGTTCCGTAGTCAAAGTATCTCGTGGCATACTGGACTCTGAATGTCTCAGTGGTCTGCGAATCCATAAAAGCAGGCATCAGGGGCTGCAAAAACACCTCACTGAGTAGAGGCAGACTGGCGACAAGCTCAACGGAAGCGTTGTCAGCAGTTTTGGACCCATGCGGTCTTGGTCTTTATCCTTACATTTTTTTCGTAAGATCGTTAATCAGATGGCTTACCGAAGCAATTTTGGAATACGTAGAGAGAGTGAAAGATTTTAGCAACAAAAATAGCCAGACGACGAATGGTTCGGGCATTACACAAGGCACAAAGACAGCGAGGGATGTCTGTCTGGGCCTAAACAGGTGACGCAGTAAGAATGAAAATCTCGGAGGTATTTTCTTTCCACAGGCAAGACAATTGTAACTTTTTCTGAAATCGGTTAGAGCAAGAAAAAGGATCCCCAACAGGGTACGTAGCTTTAGAAGACTTAAAGACTATCAACTCTAAAAACGAAAATTTCAGGTAGTGGCTGACCAACACTTGCAAAATGCTTCTGCTTTGGTCTCCTCGGCAAGAAAGACTGATATAATGGCATTGGCTGCCTGTTTTTATACCCCCTGACTACCTGACTTCATGGAAGGGACAGCATCCGACGCAAAAATACTAAGACTCTGGTATTCGGGCAGACTGAGGGCTACGTGCAGGCAGATAACCCGAGTGTGATGACTGCAACAGTGAAACTGATCACCCAGAGATACCTTACTAAAAGAAAATAAGGCCTAAACATACTCTGCAATTACAAAGTCAAAAGCCTGTCACTATGCTCAGTATCCCACAAACTGCCAAAAGGTGATTCATCTGGCATTCTCAGACCCAAAACTGATGGATTTAATACAAATCAGTCATGTAAAATGGCATCAAAAATAGGCTAGGTATCTATACCTCTTATTCATCATCACAAAAACAGTTTGGAGGGAAAAGTAAAATTACCAGAGGAAACCACTGTTCTAGAGCAACCTCCCCATCTATATAAACAAAGTAAATCTTTGACCATAAGCAAGTATAACTCGGATCTATGGATGGGAAACCGAAAAATGTACCTACTACAAGAGGCAGTCCTGGGGTAAAGCACAGAGACCGGTCTTAAATGCTTTACCCCATGCATGGATCTCTTCAAATCCATGGTACGATGACAGTTATTCGCATTAGAAGTAATGTACATTTATTGATCATGGGATGGGCATGGCCAATTTCCACCAAATGGAATAAATTAGAACACAAAGGGAAACAGACTACACTTAACATGGCTTGCAAAGGCAGCTTGCCTAGTGCTTACCTATGAAACCGGGATGGCTCACATTAAGAGCTTTTAAAGTACAACTGTTTAAGTTAACTTATGACAGTCTATGTTCTAATGATCACTGCTACAATAGCCTTAGCTATATTGGTTATATCCTGCCAAGGATATAACAGCCGGCCAGCTTCCCAAGATAAATGTCACCTTCCATGCATCCAAACCATTATACAGCTTGAGCAAAGCTGCCTAAAACACATGTTCGGGCATCACATTCAGAGCTTTCAAGCCAAAAGAGAGAGGGAGGCAGAGTCCTGAAAGGACAATGCTAACTCAGACATCCTGGCATAAACAATGCACTAAAAATAAGTGGGATGTTGGGATGGAGCACATACTGCAGTAAAATATCTACTGTTATGGTAACTTACACAACTATTATGTTCAGCATTTTGATCACTGGTGCAGTAAACTCAGGTATATAGTTAAATCATCCTAGTTCACTAGACTTGGGAGGTGGTGGAAGAAGACTCCACAAGAATGGACCTTGCAAAGCCTGATCAAGACCTAGGTAAACAAAGGTTATAGTGCATTACACTTAAGTGTGTACAGAGGACCAGGCTGATGCTTCTAGAATACTTGAAGAATCCAACTGTTTTCCAAGAGTCATAAATGAAGCCAAGGCCCTGGTAGAGTGAGCCTTGACCCTGCCTGGAACAGTTTTGTTGTGGTAAACAAAGGTAAAATCCTTAGACATTGTTTTGAAAATAGTACATTTCGATACAAGTTGTTCTTTCTTCCTAGCTTCACAAGAAATGAATTGATCCGAAGATCTGAAAGATTTATTTCTGTCAAGATAGTACAGAGTTGCCTATGGAAATCCAATGTATGAAGTATCCTTTCCTCCTTTTTGGGTTTAGCAAAAAAACTGAGATGGATAATTTGGCTTAAAGTAAACACGGATACCACTATAACCATAAAAAATGGATTAGTTCTCCAATAAAACAGTGTCGATCATAAGAGCTTGTAATTCTGATACTGACTGCTCTGACCTCTGCAACAAGGGTAAAACTTAAGAACCTTGAGTCAGCCAGGGGGTAAAACTTAAGAAACTTGAGTCAGCCAGGTTAACTGGTTCAAATGGAGAAAATGTTGGTATCTTAATTAAAATCTGAAGGAGGGAGCAGTTTTCTTCTAGACCTCTTATGCAAAACCATTTCCAAAAACATTTGACAAGAGACTACACTGATAGAGTATCATCCAGGGGCAGACATCCTGAAATGGATGATAAATGAACCTCAGAGTAAGATTCAATAGGATACCAACTCACTCAAACATTGTAAAATAGAGAACTAGCCCTGAAAGGGTGTTGGTCATCTTGTTAGCACTAATTAGAAAGCCTTTCAATTTGCCAATACAAAACTTAAGTAGCAGTCTTTGCCTCCATTAGTATCTGCTGTACATCCTCTGTAAAAAGGTGCCTATAAGGAATTAAGACCGTATCTGGGCAGTCAACTGAAGCTGACTGGTGTTGGAGTGTATCAAACACCCCCGTTCCTGTGCAAGTACTACCAGTCTGCAAAGAACGTTGTGGTAATTACCTCTGGCCATTTCCATAAAGGAGAACCAATGTTGTGTGGGTCAGAAGGGAGTCACCACAGTGATCAGGGGGATTCCTTCAGTCTACAGGAACACCCCAAAATTGGAGAAAAGGATGGAAAAGCATACAGGAACATACCAGTTAAAGAAAAGGCATCCGTCTTCCAGGCCTTCTTGTATGCAGTCCTGGAGCAGAAGCTTGCCAGAACATTGTTTAGAAAGGAAGCAAACTACTTTACCTGCCTACAGATGGGCCAAATGATGGAAGAAACCCCCCCACACACACACACACAAATCTAGTTTCCATTAGAGAGAGCCTGCCTAGATCTGCCACACAATTTTATTCTGATAGAATGGCTGCAGAACATGATTGTGCTGTGAAGCTATATCTAGAGCTAAAATGGCTAGTCTGTCAAATTGGGTGCGTCCCGTTTCCACGGTGCTTGTTTATGTAGCACATAACCACTACTTTCCAACAAGCTGGGGAGGTCCAGAGGACCAACAATGATTAACAGAGATGAGTGCCTTGATCAGGGCAAGCATCTTTCATATTTGTGTTTACTTCTGTCCTTGGTGTCCCACATGCACCTTGCACTTTTTTCCCCTAATGAAACTGCTCTCCAAGCAAAGTCCAAGGCATTTGCAGTGACTATTTTGGAACAAGTAAGGAAACGAGGTGACCTGAATCTATTATCTCTGATTTCTCTTTTCACAAACCAGCACTAGGATCTAAAAAACAAGGGGTGTGGGTGCTGGGACCATGACCTAAGACTTCCGATACCAGTGTATCTTCCTCATGTGGAGTCTTGCCAAGGTTATGAGAATCATGAAGCCATGGGAACAATTATCCTAAAGTATTACCTCAGTGACTGAAGTCTGACTGGAAAAAACTAGATACAGTTCTAGATACAGATCTACTTTTTTCCTGTGGAAGAAAAGCTTTTTTTAACTAGTGTCTGCCTGACACTACAGAAACAGTCCTATGAAGAGTCAAGAAAGACTTCTGAAGGCTCTTGGAATCCCAGCTTGCGTCTCACTCAGATTCCTGACACTTTGAAAGATTAAACAAAGGTAAAAAGTAGTCTAAGGAGAAATGTGGATACCCTGCCTGCAAGCTGTAACTGTAGCAAGACACTTTGTGAACACTTAGTGCAGTGGATACTCCAAAGGATAAGGCAGAGAACTGAATGTGTCAATGTGACACAAACATCTTAAACAGCTAAAAAAAGTCTGAAATAATAGGAATATGATAAACATTTTATATCTGTTACAAGGAAACTTGATTGAGGAATAAGTTAATAGGTTGTGAAGTACACTTTGAATTTTGGTACTACCACAAACTAGTCTCCAACCATTTTCTTTACTTGGCACTAAAGAAATCCTTAAATAAAGCCCCTTTTCCCACCTGTGAAGAGGGAAATGGTTCTACCATTCCCTGAGACAGCAAGTGATGAAGGAAAGGTAGAAACAGTGTGGTCTGGAGGATGAGGAATTGCCCCTAGAAAAAAGTAATTTCCTCTCGTTGCCATAAGTAACCTTGAATGGTCTTCAGAACCTATTTGTCTGAAAAGTACAGTTTTGTACCTACCATAAATGTAGATGTTCGAGGATCCACATTGCTGCAGTCCTAACTATTGGGTAGTCCGCTGTCCAGTCGGCCCGAATACCAAAGTATATGGCTGACGTCGGTCAGGGCGCATTAGACTGACGTCAGTACGTCAGGGTACTAATGCGCATGACCGACGTCATATCCTCAGTCTTTTCTTGCCCCAGATGTCAGAAGACCCTGAAAAGATAAGGCCAAAAACCAAAAACTCCCAAAATACCTGCACCAAAAAATATATATGTACAATATATACAAAATTAGCAGAATATAACCTCACCTACACAACCACCCCTAAACACAGAGGGGAAGGAGGGAGGGTAAATTGGACTGCAGCAATGTGGATCCTCGAACATCTACATTTATGGTAGGTACAAAACTGTACTATGTTCTTCATTCCACATTGCTGCAGTCCTAACTATTGGGTAGAATCCCAAAGCAGAGGTAAGGGAGGCTGGCAAATCATAAGGAAGCAGGAACTGACAACATGCCTTGCAAAATAGCTGTGGCAAAACCAGCCCTAGACTTAGAGTAGAGAGGAAGGTGATAATGCTTAGAGAAAGTATGCACTGAACTCCAAGTAGCCGCCTCCAAAATATCCTTAGTTGCCACCCCCCTTAGAAATGCTGTGGAAGTGGCAGTAGCCCTAGTGGAATGAGGCCTAATCCCAGCTGGAATCTCCTTGCCATGATGGGAATAACAAAAGTAATGCAACACCCAATCCACCTAGAAATAGTTTGTTTTGACACAGGCTTGCCCTTTGAACTCAAAGCAAAAGAAACAAACAACTGCTGAGACTGCCTAAAATCCTTAGTCCTGCTCAAATAATAACGCAATAGCCTGTGTACGTCTAAAGTGTGCAAAATCTTTTCCCCTTTATTTTGGGGATCTGCATAAAAGGTAGGCAAATGAATAGTTTGGTTTAAAGCCACACTAGAAACCACCTTAGGCATAAAGGAAGGATTAATGCGTAAAGATACCCTATCCTTATGAAAAATCAAAAAAAGGCTCCACTGCCATAAGGGCCTGCAACTCAGAAACCCTTCTTGCAGAAGTAATGGCCAACAAAAAAGCAGTCTTCCATGACAAGTATTTCAATTCAGCAGTAGCCGCAGGCTCAAAAGGTTGTAGAGTAAGTTTCTCCAACACAAAATTGAGATCCCAAGCAGGAGTAGGAGCTCTCGTGGGGTCTTATATTCTTTGCCCCTCTAAGAAATTGCTTGAACAAAGGATGAAAACAATGGTGGGTCACAATCATAGTGAGCTGAAATTGCTGCAGCATGAATCTTAATAGAAGAGAAAGACAAACCTTTGTCCAGTAACTCAGTAAGATATTGAAGAGCCACACTCAAATTTGGCTCAGAAATCTCCAAATTGTTTGCTGCACTCCAAAATAAAAATCTCTTCCATTTTTCTGCGTACACTTTCCTTGTACTAGGTCTTCTGGCTTCCATAATCACATTTAAAACTTGTTGAGGAAGCTGAGACCTGCTGTCATTCAAAACAGAATATGCCAGGCTGTTAGATGTAGAGAGTGAAGCTTGACATTGAGCAGATGACCGTCCCTCTGAGACAACAGGTGTGGAATCAAGTGTAAAGGCCATGGAGGCTTCCTTACCAGACTCCTCAGTAATGGGTACCAGTGCTGCGAGGCCAATCTGGAGCTATTAAAATCATCCTTGGCTTGTCTTGTCTGACCTTTAGAAGCACCTTTGGAAGAAGAGGCAGAGGTGGAAAAGCATACACATGAAGATTTTTCCAACTGAAAGAAAGAGCATCCACTTTCCAAGCTGTGTGATGAAATCCCTTCGTGCAAAACTTTGGCAGCTGGTGGTTTAGTGGAGAAGCGAACAGATCTATGTCTGGAGTTCCCCATGACACTGTCAATTTTTGAAATACATGAAGATCCAGTTTCCACTCGTGGGGATCCATGATTTGTCTGCTTAATACATCTGCTAAGGAGTTCTGTGCTCCCGGCAGAAACCTTGCCTGAAGAGTTAGTTGCAGACTGAGCGCAGTCTCCCATAAAATCATTGCTTGTCTGCACAATGGGTAAGAATGTGTTCCCCCTTGTTTGTTGATGTACCACATGACAGTTGTGTTGTCTGTTAGAATCAACACCTGCCCTGGAAGAAGTAACTCCTTGAAAGCAATCAATGCAAACTGAACTGCTAACATCTCTTTCATGTTGATATGTAGATGCTGTAGTCTGGCAGGCCACTTGTCTTGTATCCACTTTCCTTTTAGATGAGCTCCCCAAGCAATATCTGAGGCATCTGTCGTTAGAATCTGACTTGCCTCTGGCCGGGTCACAGAGAGTCCCTTGTTTAGGTGACATTCCTGAGCCCACCACAAAAATTCCTTTTGAATGCAAGGTATTATTTGAATGACAGTGTCCAAATCCTGGCAGTGCTGTGTCCACAGATTTTTGAGATACCATTGTAGCTTCCTCATATGCAGTTTGGCATTGGGAAGCACCAGAATACAAGATGCCATGAACCCTAAGGCTTGAAGGACTGTCCTTGCAGTCAGCCCGGACTGAAGAGATAGATGATGGAAGTAACTGGAAAGATTCTTTTGTTTGTCCGGGGTTAAAAAGGCCATCTGGGCTGCTGTATTCAGTCTCACACCCAGAAAGCACATGTCTTGAGAGGGTACTAGACTGGACTTTATTTCGTTCACAGAATACCCTAGGCATCTTAGCACTGCTATGACATATTCCAGATGCTGTAGAAGATCTTCCTTTTCTTGAGCCAAAATCAGGCAGTCGTCCAAGTAAGGATAGATTTGGATTCCTTTTAGCCTGAAGTAAGCTATCACTGGAGCCAGAACCTTTGTGAATACTCTGGGCGCAGTAGATAAGCCAAAGGGCAATGCAGAGAACTGATAATGAGAATTTCCAGCTCGAAAACGCAGATACTTCCTGCAACTTAGTCTTATTGGCACATGAAGGTAAGCTTCCTTGAGATCTAAAGTTACCATCCAGTGATCTTTGCCCAGCAGAGGTAAAAGCTGTTGTAACGTCAACATTTTGAACTTGGGAATGTCCAGATATGTGTTGAGGATAGATAAATCCAGAATTGGTCTCCACGTGTTCCCCTTCTTTGGTACTAGGAACAGGCGAGAATAAAATACTAGGCCCCTTTCCGGCACAGGAACTGACTGAATGGCCCCTATTTGGAGCAACAGAGAAATTTGCTTGTGAGCCTCTGTTCTTTGAAGAGGAGGAATTTCTGGCATGCCTTTGAAAGGAGGCAAGGTATGGAAATAAAACCTGTAACCGTGGTGAATAATATCCAGAACCCATCTGTCTTGGGTAATTAAATCCCAATTTTCTTTGAAAAGAGACAGCCTTCCTCCCAAAGGTGCTGCCAGGCGAGAATGTACTGGCAGCTGAAAAGGCAGGTCATTGGGTCTGCTTACGAAAGGACTGACCCCTGCCCTCACCAGAAGTCTGAGCAGGGGAACTCCCTGTCCTAGGCCTAAAAGAACCCTGAGCTCTGCCCCTACCACGTCTAGACCTACCCCTAGACTGGGAATCATAAGCAGGATAAGTCCATCCCTTAGTAGGCCAATTTCTACTAAACTTGGAGGCTGCACCTGCAAAAATCTTTAACAGTTTGCATAGACTTAGCCTTGTCCTCCATTTTCTTCAATACTGCTTCCACAGGCGAACCAAACAACACATCAGACTGTAAAGGAGCATCCAAAATCCTTGTCTTAACATGCTCAGCTAAATTCTGATCTCTCAACCAGGCGTGCCTCGAAGAACAGAACCAGTGGCAGCCACCCTGGAGGAGGCCTGCACAGCATCAAAACCACACTGCAAGGAATGTTTACCCACCTGTTCAGACACATGAACTAAATCCTGCAACTCTTTACACTCAATACCTTCAGCCAGAGCATCCACCTTAGATTTCAACTGTGAAAGAAGATAATTCTGATATTTTAACATGTGAAACTGACAATTCAACGCCCTCATGGCTAAAGTGGAAGAAGTATACACTTTCTTTCCCCATCTGTCCAAAGCCCTTGCCTCTATCAGGAGGGACAGGATTTTTAACAACTGAGGCCTTCACACCTTTAGGCCCCTGAGAGACAGTTTCTGGGTCTGCCCTAGGACTCTTAAAAAGATACTTATGAGCTTCAGGCACCCTATAATACCTATCCGGTTTAACTGGGGCAGGAGGCAAAGAATCAGGATTCAGGCAAGCCTCTGCAAACACATCTTCCACCACATTCAAAACAGGAGGTATAGCTAAAGGTCTATGCTGGGGTAAAAACAAGAATTCGGTAAGCCTTTTCCTGGAATCAGAGAAATCTTGACCTTCCCATTTAAAATGCTCCCTCATGGAATGCAGAGTCTCTGAAAATGAAAAATCCTCAGGAGGAGAAGCAGAAGGAGTAGAATCATCCACATCAGAATCAGAATAAGGAGGTACTCCTGCAAGTCTTCAACCGAAGACTCCGAAGCCTCGAGCATTGCTCAAAACTCTCAAACTCAGGTTCCACCCTAGGCCTCTTATCAAGAGGGGCATAGAACCCTAATCATAGTAATCAAATCCTCTGCCATTTTAAGCATATGTTTCTTAGGCAAAGACCCTGAAGCACTAGGAGAAACCCCCACTGAAGCTAAACTTGGCCTGCCCTTCAAAGAAGCCTTGGAAACTGAAGGGGAGGCTCTAACCACCTTAGGAAGAGAGGGAAGAACAGCCACCTGAGAAGCCCCCTCAGCCTGGCCTACTTCCTGAGAGGATACATCCTGTAACAGTAAAGTCTCTCCCTGAGACTCCAAAGAAACACCTGGCAAAACCTCCGGCTCCACTGAGCCTTCCAAAGAACCGACGTCTGGGACTGTCGGTTCCTCCCCCCTAGGCTTTGCTGCTTTATCTTTGCTTTTTAGCGAAGCAGCCGGAGCATCCGACGGCATTTTATAATTACAACGCTTCCCAAACACTAACCTGGCACAGTCTAACCTTCTCTTAATAGTGCGTTTGTTAAATCTAGCACAAGAGCGGCATCCAACAACGTCGTGCTCAGGCCCTAAACAAGGTATACACAAAGTATGGTAATCCCTATGAGGTATCGGTTTCCCACAAGAAATACAGTTATTCACTTTTTCTGACATCCGGTTAAATACTGAGGCAAGCAAAAACCAAAATATTCCCCAACGGGGTACTTAGCCAACTTTGATTCGGTCTGAAACTCTGACTTCAGAAACTTTCAGAACGCCAACCTGCACTCGCAAAATTGCTTCTGCATCGGACCATGCGGCAAAAAAGACTGAGGATATGACGTCGGTCATGCGCATTAATACCCTGACGTACTGACGTCAGTCTAATGCGCCCTGACCGACGTCAGCCATATACTTTGGTATTCGGGCCGACTGGACAGCGGACTACCCAATAGTTAGGACTGCAGCAATGTGGAATGAAGAACATCTATCGTCAAAGATTAAAGTGGAGATCGCCTTTCTGATGAAAAAAGGAGCTGCAAGAGTGGGACAGGGTAACAGTCATTCTGTCTTATTAAACTGTCCTTGGTTTGTGACGTTTCCATATTACTTATTGGAACACCCTTGCCATTTCAAACCTGCATTTTGTTTAGATTACTTTAACCAAAATTAGTTATGAAATCCTTTGGAAAATTTGGAAATGGGGGGTGGCTGAAAAATCCAAACATTGAAAGCTCCAGCAAGTAAACACTACACTAATTAACCAAAACAAATACTTCTACTGAAAAGTTTTATTTAATGCTAAAATTAAGACTTAAAACTTAATGTATTCTACAACAAGCTTTCACAAACCAGGCTTCTTCAGGTTGATAATTAAAACAGTTGCATCAAATAAATACAGTACTAAGTGTCATGTAGTATAAACTTCATTGGTTAAAAACGTTCTGCCTGACTTTTAAAACAGGTTTCAAACTAGACATTTCATTTATTCCCAACATTTCATTTATTCCTAGAGAAGTGTCGATAGATAATTTATCCATTTATATTCCTCTCCTTCAGTTGTAATGTCATCGCCCCTACATGTTAATGACTTGACTTTGCAAAACCAAACTGATGGTCAGGTCAGCACCTTTACTTCTGTGTTTATATAATCAATTTCAAAAGATGTGACAAAAGATGACCAATTCTTTACTTCATTTTATGATTAAGCTTACCTACATAAATATGCCAAACAGCATTTACAAGAAGCTAAATTAACTCCATTCTTGCTATCACAAGCAGCAAAAGCTTATGACAGGGTAGGTACCTCTGTTTTTGCTAGTAAATCTAGTTTTGTACATCACACGTTCCTTACAGCATAGTCATTTTCAAATTTTTAGCTCTTTCACATGCAAATTCTGGATACTTAGTCTACTGTTACTCTTCAGTAGTTCTAAACCATCTAGCACATACAAATGCATAAACCTTTTTCCACTTCTCTAGTATGTCTTATGTAATGTTAACCTCACCCATTTATCTCACTGTTAAGTCGCTCCATTTTTATGGAGAATGGGTTTAGCCCCATCATTATGCTTTGATTTAACATCTGATTTACCA
The DNA here is from genome assembly GCF_019279795.1 of Protopterus annectens. Lineage (NCBI taxonomy): Eukaryota > Metazoa > Chordata > Ceratodontiformes > Protopteridae > Protopterus > Protopterus annectens. The sequence goes on from NC_056748.1 coordinate 796,001,457, forward strand.
GTTTTTTTCAAATCCTCTACATTCCAAATCATGCTATCAATTACAGAGTAGTTCTTATATTCGCTTTTAGTACTGAATCTTGCTAACCTTAGCAACTGACCTTTGGCTAAAGAAAACATAAAAGGAAAATGCATACTAGAGTTATGTAAAATGGTATTCTTCTTAGTTTTATTATATTAGCCCTGTCTTATATTATTCTGTTTTATATAAATATCTATCCAAAAAATTAATTTTTCAAAATTTCAAAAAATTGTACTGTAGTCAGATATCAAGAAATAATCAAACTCCACAATTCCACTTTCCCATAGTAAGAACATCTACATCTCTCTTTTAAAGATTTTCTCCTCTACAAATACATAGTCTCCTCCCCTGTTTGCATCACTATACATGTACCCAATCACTACATATGCACTACATCACTGTGGTATTGACTGCTAACACCTGTGAAGATCCCAGGTATTAAAAAAAAAGTTGAGCATTTACAGGTGCCAATATCTTGTGCATGTTTTGGTCCGTCTTTTCTGTTCTAAAGGCCTTGCACTTTCACCCCCCATTGACACTGTTCCACAGGCAAGAGAGACATCTGCAGTGACAAACTGTGCTGGAGCTGGGAGGGAGAATGGGAGACCTACATTTTGAAAAATGTTTCCAGCAAAAATTCTCCTTATTCACAAACCCTGTAAGTAGAAACTGAAAATATGGTAAAATAGATGTTGGAACCATACAGATTACAGGTGCAAATGGACGTTTATCATGGAGTTAACAGGCATCATGGATGTCGAGATCCAAAATCTCGAGGAATTCCAAAGCCGAGACAGTAGTCTAAATGGAAAAAGTGAGGAATAGATCTAGATGCACATCTTTTCCTGTGCAAGAGCACCTCCCTTAACAGAGACATTCAGAGGACACAACAGAAATATAACTTTGGGAGAATTAGTCAAAACATCAGTACAATCTCCTGGAATCCCCAATCTGTGTTGAAGATACCTTACCAAATTAACAGATTCCCAACACCTTGAAAAACAAGCTATGTAAAATGTCAACACCTTGTAATACGCAGAAGGCCATCACAGGAGGTATACCATTATTACCCTTATAAAGTGCAGTTGTGCAAATCCTACTTACCTTTAATAGCAGATATTTAAATTCCTCACTGCCTGTGTATTTTGGGTCATCTGCCAAGGTAAACCACTACTGTCCAGTGTTTAAGTTCAGACTCCCCTCTCCCTTCCTGTGACAACCGATTGGTTGAGCATATCCTGAGGGGAAAACTTTTAGATGCGACAGGGAGTGACTGTTCAGGCTTTTTCGTTTACACAAACGACAGGAAAGTATTTGAAGCCAGAATCATCTAGCAAGATTAAATTTGTAGCCAATCAATACTATGCAAAAACAAATCCAACCACCACTGAATCAAAACAGTTGAAACTCAACTACGCATAACCTGGTAGATGGCACGTGGGTGCTGTGACTGAGGAATTCAAACACCTACCGTTACAGGTAAAAAGGACCTGCACAACTTTACTATGCTCATCATTCCCACTGCCTCAAATGGCACTCTGGGTACATTACCCAAGTTTAGTCTACCCAGAAGGTGGAAGGATAAGGATCCAGAAAACCCTGGAGAATAGTCACAGCAAAACCTGCTCTAGACCTTTAATTGGAATCCAGTTTGAAGTGCTTTGTGAAGGTATAAAAACACTACTGCCTCTAGAATCTACCCCTTTTTAATATACCACCAAAAAGGATAAGGCCCTTGTCAAGTGAACCTTACCTTGCCTGAAAGACTGACAACAGTGGAAATATAAAATAGCAGAAGAAATTTGTGCACCGGACCATTGGAGGAAACAGCTCTGCCTGGACGGTTTGGAGTAGGGGAATTCCCCTGAAATGAGGAGCATTTTCTATCCACTGCAAAATGCATCTCTCGGAATTATTTTCAGACCCAGTTTGTTTGATACTATTTGTAGCCAGGCTGCAGGGTTAACAGAGCTCCCTGGGGAAGAAGGAAGAGAAGAAAGGGCAGGAGTAGAGATACTGACTCTGCTAGGTCATTTCTTTGCAGCAGGGACTGATCCTTTTCCAAAAAGGAACCCTGCTGGTATGATTTTGAAGAAATTTCCTTTTGGCAATTACTTTTGGATCCCCAAATGTTTGTGCCTGAGAGTGCAGTTTATTCTGGCCCTTGAAGGAAGACTGCTTGGGCAGAACTTGAGTACATAAAATATTCCACATACCCCATCCATTAATTTGTCTCTATAATCCTACTGTTAGACAATCTGTATAACAAAGGGCCCAAACATCAATTCAGAACTTAAAGGTGCATTCAAAATTATGGCTTTTAAAATCAGACGTTCCAACTACAAAATCAAGCATACTGTCTTAATAGAAAGAAGCAGCAGCATTTTTCCACACCTTATCTAGATATTCAAGCACAACTCTCTAGCGTATTTCTAATTTGACTCATTGAAACGACATTCAAAAGACTTTTGCTCTGTAGCAAAATCATACAAACTGTACGCATACTGTAAAGTAAATCAAGTTTGTATGTGGAAATTTAACATTCTACTGGCTAGATTACAAAAAAGCAATCCTTTTACTCTGAAAATCTAAGCATTTTCCCCTCTGTCAAGAGGGTGGATCAGATGAAGCCAGGAGTTTTTTTTTATTTCAACAGGTAGCTAGAGTGCAGCTCACTCAGCAGTCAAATGAGAAAGACCAATCATATCAAAGATAATTAGAAGTTCTGTACCTACCATAACGTTCCATGTTAGTTGTCTTCTCTCGCCTTCTTTCTTGCTGGATGGGTTCGGAGCCGATCCTCGGCTCCGACTCGGCACTTGCTAAGCTCGAGAGTCACTTTTACCAGCTCGAGGCAGCCCCATATCCCATGATGCAAGGCGGTGATTACCCAGATCTCGTTTGGTATCTAGAGGAAAAACTGCCCATAATCTTCTCACAAAGGAAGAACAACTAACCTGAGAAGGCTGTAAGGGGAACCCAGGTAATTAAGGTCCAGAACTAACTGGTGTCCAAGGAAGACAATCTCCCAAAGAAGAAGTTAAAGGTCTGTCCAGGCTAGGGGGACAGGAGGGAGGGACGCAAGAAAGAAGGCGAGAGAAGACAACATGGAACGTTATGGTAGGTACATAACTTCTAAATGTTAAGTTGTCAATCTTGCCGTCATTCTTGCTGGATGGGACCGCGTCCCTAGCACCTCTATCCTGGGTGGCTCAATGGAACAGACTCTTGAGAACTGTGGAACCAAAACTTGCCCTGACCCTGGAGGCCAAATCCAATTTGTAATGAGAAACGAAGGTATGAGGAGTGGCCCAAGTGGCTGCTGCACAAATAGTGTCCAAGGGTAGCCTAGCCTGAAAAGCTGTAGACGTGGCTAGACCTCTGGTAGAATGTGCTTTAGGTTTTGAAATCAGTTGTTTGCCCTTAAGCTGATAAATGTCCGAAATAGTGGAAGACAGCCATCTGGATAAGGTCACTTTAGAAACAGGGAGACCTTTCTTATTTTCAGCACAAGAAAAAGCTGATCAGACTTCCTAAATTGTTTTGTTCTGTCCAAGTAATATCCGAGTTGGCGAACATCTAAGCAATGCAATCTTTGTTCCGCTCTGTCACAATGATTGGGGAAAAATACTGGAAGATCAATAGATTAGTTTAAATTTGTTTCAGAAGCAACCTTGGGCAAAAAGGATGGATTGGTTCTTAAGGATACTCTATCCTTGTGGAAGGCCAAGTAAGGGGGACGAACACAGAGAGCATGAAGTTCAGACACTCTCCTAGCCGAGGTAATAGCAACTAGAAAGAGTGTCTTCCAAGAAAGAAATTTTAATGAGCATGTAGCAGCCTGTTCGAACGGGGGGAGTATCAAGGATGCCAGCACTAAATTTAGGTCCCACTGCGGTGGAGGATCCCTAATAGGGGGTTTAAGTAGGAATACCCCTCTGAGAAAAGCTTTACACAGTTTGTGAGACATAACGTTGAGGTCTGCAAATCCGACATGGAAATTCGAGATTGCTGCCAACTGGACTTTAACTGTGGAAGACGAAGAACCGGAGTGAAAAATTTCAGCTAGAAAGTCCAAGACTGACTGAATAGGGGCAGTAAAAGGGTCTATGTTCTTAGACTTTGCCCAAAAGGAGAAACGTTGCCATTTGCTAAAATAAATCCTCCTGGTAGAGGACTTTAAAGAAGCTACTATGATATCTCTAACTGGGTTAGAGATCATAGGAAGCCTGGCTAAGGAAGGAAGTGGAGCAACCAAGCGGTGAGGTTGAGGGAATGAATGGACTGGTGCAGCTGACCCGACTGGTGGGTTAGAAGATCTGGAACTGGGTCCAATTGCCAAGGCTGCACCAAGAGATGGCGATGAAGTAACGGGAACCAAATTTGTCGAGGCCAGTAAGGGGCAATGAGAATCAGCTTTGCTCTCAAGACGGTAGCTTTCTGGAGTACTTGAGGTATTAACGGAAAGGGGGGAAAGGCATAAAGAAGTCCCCGGGGCCAATCCTGGGTTAGAGCGTCTCTGGGGGGAATGGCCCGGAAGTGGAAAGAGAAGTCTGGGCATTTGCTGTTTTGGGGTGTAGCAAAAAGGTCGCAGCATGGGCGGCCCCACTTCTGAAAAATCTCTTCCACTATAGATTGTTTGAGACACCACTCGTGAGGCATGAGTATAGCTCTGCTCAATCTGTCCGCTATGATGTTGGTTTTCCCGGGGATATGCGTTGCTACCAGAAACAGATGAGAGGAGATCGCCCATTGCCAAAGTCCGAGAGCTTCTCGACACAAAGGATAGGACATGGTCCCGCCCTGTTTGTTGATGTACCATACCACGGACATGTTGTCCGTGTGAACTGCAATTGTCCCTAAGGGAAGAAAGTCGTTGAGGGCTTGCAACTTTAAAAGCACTGCGCTCATCTCTAGGACATTTATGTGTAGGTGGTATTCGAACGGTTGCCACGTGCCGTGGACCATCCTGCCCTGATAATGCCCTCCCCCCACCCGATCAGGGAGGCATCCGACGTGACTGTGGCTACCGGGGCCGAGGGAACAAATGGTCTGCCCCGATGGACTAGGGGGGAAGAAGTCCACCAGGATAGTTGGCTCTTGCAGGTCTGTGTCACAAGAATCTTGTGACGCATGGGTAACTGTTGGAAAGACCATTGGGTAAACAACATCCACTGCAGGAGATGCATGTAAAAACGGGCCAGAGGAAGAAGTGTGATGGCAGCTGCCATAAGGCCTAACACTTTCAGGACCAACCTGGCTTGTACCTTTTTGCTGCATAGGATAATCCGGACATGGTTTATCCAGGATTCTTTGGATTGTTAGGTTTGCTGACATCAGAGTAGTGTCTAGATCTGCGCCTATAAAGGTAATAGATTGGCAAGGCGATAAGGAAGACTTTTCGAAGTTGACTGACATCCCTAACTGGCTGCAGAGACGTAGTGCGTAATCCCTGGCCTGGAGAAGTTGATGCCTGGTGGTGGCTGAGAGGAGCCAGTCGTCTAGGTACTGAAACACCTGGAATCCCTGACGTCTCAGGTGAGCCGTGACCGCTGCCATGCATTTGAACACTCTGGGGGCTGTAGTGAGACCAAAAGGCAGGGCTCTGAACTGAAAATGACTGGTCCCCAGCCGAAAGCGGAGACACCTTCTGGAGCGTCTGTGGATTTTTATGTGATAGTACGCATCTTGAAAGTCTATGGAGCACATACAGTTGTTTTTGCCCAGAAAGGGCAAAATCGACTGAAGTGTGACCATCCGAAATCTTGCCTTTTTGACAGACTTGTTTAGCCTGCTGAGGTCTAATATTGTTCTCCAGTCTCCCGTCTTTTTGGGGACCAAAAAGAACCTTGAGCAATTTCTGGATTCTAAATGATCTGCTGGAACTGGCTGGATGGCCCTTTTCTCTAGAAGCTTTGAAACCTCTAGCTTTGCAATTTCCCTTGGAACGTCTGGAAGGGATCCTTTTTGAGGGAAGGGACTTTTCTCGAAAGGTATTTTGTAACCCTCGGATACGATAGACTGTACCCATTTGTCTTGAGAGAGGGAAAGCCAGGCTTCTCGGTACAGCGACAATCTTCCCCCGACTGCCTCCAAGGGTGGGCAGTCGGCCAACACCTCAGGGATGCTGGAAGGGCTTGTCAGAGAGAGGCTCTCTGCTGCCCTGGTTCTGCGGACCCCCTCTGCCCCTAGGGCGGCGTCTGTTATTACCCCCTCTGCCTCTGGGGGTAAACTGACCACGTGCGTCAGGCGTGACTCTGTGATTTTCAGAACCACATTTTCCCTCCCTTCTGACCTTTGGGGTAAGGTCTAGAAGGGGTGGAGAAACTGACTCCTACGGCAGAAAGAGTCTTGCCGTCTTGCTCGCACCTGGTCAAAGTGTCCTTCACCTGAGGGCCAAACAAAGTTGTCCCATCAAAGGGAGAGTTTGTGAAGGACACCTTAAAGGGATCTGCAAAATTACAAACCCGCATCCAGGACTGACGTCTGAGAGCCACTCCTGTGCCTGCGGCTCTACTCGCCCCATCGGCTGCATAAGAAATGAGCCGCATGGAGGAGCTGGTTATGGAATTTAGGATTCTCAGCTGAGAGGCAATCTTCTCTTGAGCCCCTGCAGCTGACTGATCCTGTACTACTTCACCCAATTCTTTGAGGATATCTCTGTGAAGTCGGGTGAAGTGACAAATAATTCAGCGAACGCATAGCAAAGGTTGCTGAGGAAAACATCCGCTTACCATACCTGTCCATGGTCCTAGACTCCTTGTTAGAAGGATGGACTGGTACGGAAGGATCTGCAAGTTCCTTCCTGGTGGCGGCCGCCACCACCATGGAATCAACCGGGACACCTTTAGTGAGAAACTGTTTTTCAGTGGGGGCCGTGATAAATTTAGGCGGCCTCCTGGGGACTGGTTCCACCGAATCAGGAGATGCCCACGCCTTTCGAGCTATCACGTCGATGAGGGGGTCGAAAGGCGGAGACACCCAGGAGGTGGAGGGTATACAGCACCAAAAGCCTCCAGGTATACAGATTCATCCTCGGAGGGATTAATGGAGGGCCAGTTCCCCCTCTGTTTTAGGGGTTCAAGGATGTCTGAAAAGGAGACATCCTCAGAGGGGGATCTTGGGGACCCCTCAGACTCATCTAAATCGGTATCTGATGTCGTAGACTCAGGGGAGTCTAAGTGCTTCCTCTTGCAGGTCCCTCTTACGCGGGGGTTCCCCTGAAGGATCAGGAGAAACCTCGGAAGAGGAAGTTCTTCCCAATGGGGAAACCTGGGGCGATGGATCTCTGGGTCCAGGAGCAACAGAGTGGAAAGAGATATCTACAGGCACCGTGGAGGGAGGAGCTAAAGGAACCAACTGTTGACTAAGCTCGGGGGCTAGCACACTCATCACCTCGAAGGCTCCCCTCCCGGGGAGGACCGAGAGCTCCCACTCCGAACAAACAGGAATCCCTGGTCCCACCGAAAGGGAAGGCTCCGAAGCAGATGTCGGTGCAGAGCTCACCAAGGCCGAAGCTCCGAGAGGGAGAACGGGGTCGGACAAGGGTCCGATGCCACTCGCCCCCTCGGAACCGACCAGGGAAGCCAGACGACTGGATCCCTCCAAGGACGGTCTCAAGGAGGAGATGGGAGTCGAAAACGACGGAGCCGAAAGGAGTGGTATTGGCTCCACAGCAGCAACAGTCACGGTACCAATAATCTCCAGCTCCGAGCTCTGAAGGAGAGTCGAAGGAGGAATTTCTGGAGGGTGTGGAATAGCGATAGTCTGCTGAGATGGGCTATGGAGCATCTGGGCCAGTGCCTGTGATTTCAGCAGTCTACTCACCACTCTCTCCAAGTCATGGTCTGAGAGTCTGAAAGACCTTGAGGATCGGCTCCGATGACTCCGCTCCGAAAGTAAGGGGGAGGCCGGAGCAGAGTGAATAGACTCCAGCGAAGGAGATCTACATCTCTTTCTCGACAGAGCCATCGGAGCCGAAGAACTTTTAGTTATGTACTCACCATAACTTCAGATGTTTGGGATCCATCTCGCCTACATTCTGTACTGATGGGCTCTGAGCCGATCCCTCTGCTCCGACTCGGCACGCTTATGCTATAGAGCGAGGCCTCTTATTGGCTGAGCTAACTTTATCCCAGGATGCACCACCACTAATTCCCCAGATCTTGTTTGTCCGCATTCATGCACACATGCACAACTTGATTATATAACATTGTTAGATGTTTCAAGACGAAACAGGATTCGGACTTTCTGATATCCTCTGATCTCCAAGGAAGGGGGAAGGAGGGTGGGTTATTAGGAATGTAGGCGAGATGGATCCCAAACATTTGAAGTTATGGTGAGTACATAACTAAAAGATGTTATGTGATCCTATCTCGCCTACATTCTGTACTGATGGGACAGCGTCCCTAGCACCTAAATCCTGGGTGGCTCATTAGAAAACACTCCTGAGCACTGTGGAACCAAATGAAGCTCGTCCTCTAGATGCCACATCTAATTTGTAGTGGGAAATGAAGGTGTGCGGGGAAGACCATGTAGCCGCAGCACAAATGTCACTAATAGCAAGCTTAGAATGAAATGCTATCGAAGTAGCCATAGCCCTTGTAGAATGAGCCTTGACAGAGGTGGTAAGCTCTTTGTTAGAATGAAAATAAGCTTGAGTAATACAGTCCCTGATCCATTTGGCAATAGTGACCTTTGTGATAGCTTTGCCCAATTTATCTGCAAAGGATACAAACAACTGATCTGTTTTCCTTGTTTGTTTGGTCCTGTCTAAATAAAAACGTAACTGTCTGTGGACATCTAGTGTGTGGAATATGAACTCCGCTTTGTTAGAGTATTTTGAGAAAAAAACTGGAAGCTCTAACGATTGTTGTAAGCAGAAACTAGAACAAATTTTAGGGACAAAGGAAGGGTTTGGCCTGAGGGATACTCCATCTTTGTGAAAAACCAAGTACGGGGGTTTTACAGACAAAGCTTGAAGCTCTGAAACTCTTCTGGCAGAAGTAATCGCCACCAGAAAGGCTGTCTTCCATGATAGGAACTTTATATCACATGTAGCTGCCGGTTCAAAGGGGTGAGAAGTCAAGGCGCGTAACACTATATCGAGATCCCATGGAGGTGCAGGATGAGAAATCTGAGGTCTTAATAGAGCAGCACCTTTCAAGAAGGTTTTACACAATCTGTTGCTCATTAAAGGAGGGTCTATGGATTCATGAAAATTAGAGATTGCTGCCAATTGTACCTTGATCGTAGAAACTGAAGAGCCTTGATTGAAAAGAGAAGTCAAAAATTTTAGTACCTCTGCTACGGGAATAGAAATGGGGTCCAGGCCCCGGAGTTGAGCCCAAATAGCAAATCTTTTCCATTTGCTAGAATACAGTTTCTTTGTAGCAGACTTATGAGCCGAAGATAATGTGTGTACAACATCTGGATCCAATGTATGACTCCTGACTATCGTCGGAAGAGGAGCCAAGCCTCAATTTTAAAGGAGTGTAGGGACTGGTGGAATAGACCCGAATGGTGAAGTAGGTCTGGGATCTGGTCCAGGAACCATGGACCTTCCAGAGCATGTCTCCGAAGATAGGGGAACCACACTTGACGAGGCCAGTAAGGAGCAATTAAGATCATTTTGCTCCCCACGAGCGATGCCTTTTGAATCACCCTGGGAAGGAGAGGAACTGGAGGGAAGGCATAAAGCAAGCCGGTGGGCCAAGGATGGACTAATGCGTCCATGGGGCTCTTCCCCGGAGCCGGGGTTAGGGAGAAGAACTCTTTGCACTTTGCATTCAGAGGAGTCGCGAAGAGATCGCAACACGGAACTCCCCATTTGCTGAAAATCTGCCTTGCCACAGTTATATTCAGTGACCATTCGTGAGGAGAGAGGATGGTTCTGCTCAATCTGTCGGCTATCACATTGGACTTGCCCGGTATGTGAGTAGCCACTAGGAAGCGTTTAGTCGAGACTGCCCATTCCCAAACTCTCATGGCTTCTCTGCAAAGAGGATAGGATCTGGTCCCTCCCCGTTTGTTCAGGTACCAGACAACTGACATGTTGTCTGAGTGAACAGCAATTACGCCCTGAGGGAGATAATCATGAAGGGCTTGAAGGGACAGAAGCACTGCCCTCATTTCTAAGACATTGATATGAAGCAAAGTCTCTTCAGAGTGCCATATGCCTTGGACTGACCTGCCCAGGGAATGCCCCCCCCCCCCGTCTGGGAGGCATCCGTGGTCAAAATGGCCGCCGGAGGGGGTAGAACAAAGGGTCGTCCCTGATGCAAGTTGGAGGGCACTAGCCACCAGCGAAGGTCCCGTTTGCAAGATTCCGTGATCCATATGAGGTGACAGAGGGAGTTCCTGAAAGGACCACTGAGCTGAAAGAAGCCACTGAAGAATTCTCATGTGCAACCTTGCTAGGGGAACTAGAAGAACCGTGGCGGACATGGATCCTAATAGCTGCAGGACCATTCTGGCTGGGGCTTTGGATCTGGGAAGTAAGGCTCGAACTTGAGCCTGTATGATTAGTATCCTGTCTGTAGGTAGATAGACCCGCATTCGGTTTGAGTCTATCTCTACCCCTATGAATCTTACGCGTTGAGATGGCAGCAACACAGACTTTAGCCAATTGAAGGTGATTCCAAGGGAATTGCCCAGTGATATAGTGGCTTGTAGGCTCCGCAATAGTAGATGCTTGAAGGTGGCAGTTAGGAGCCAGTCGTCTAGATACGGAAACACCTGGAATCCGAGACTTCTCAGGTGAGCAGTCACGACCGCCAAACACTTGAACACCCTGGGGGCTGTGGTGAGACCAAAGGGCAGCGCACGGAACTGATGACTGCCTCCTAGGCTGAAGCGCAGATGTCTCCTGGACGCTCGATGTACCATGATATGGTAATAAGCGTCCTTGAGATCTATGGAGCACATCCAAACACCCTTCTCCAGCAATGGGAGAATGGTTTGTAGGGTGACCATTCGGAACTTGAACTTTCTGACTGAACGGTTTAGGATGCTGAGGTCCAAGATGGGCCTCAAGTCCCCGGTCTTTTTTGGCACCAAAAAGAATCTTGAGTAAGCCCTAATCCGATCTGGTCTGCGGGGACCGGTTGGATGACTCCTTTTTGCAGCAGCTTTGAAACTTCTGAGGCTGCGATATCCCGTTGACTGGGTGGCGGGTACGGGATTTTTCTGGGCTGAGGGGGGGGGGGTGAGAGAATGGGATGGAGTAACCTCTGGCTATAATCCGAAGCACCCATCGGTCCTGAGTGATACCTTCCCAGGCCTTTAGGTGCTTCGAGAAAAGACCCCCGACTGGCTCCGGAGCTGCACAGCCGGGCAATCCCTCAGGGACTATGGAAGGCTGAAGAGCCATGAAAGGACATGCGGTCTCCAGTGTTGCGAGGGCCTCTGCCGCCTCTGGGACGGCGTCTTCCGGAAGAATTTCCCCCTCCTCTGCCTCTGGAAGGGGAATCCTCCTGCTGAGAGGGTAAGGCTTCTGAGATCACGGAACCACATCTTCCCTCCTCTTTTAGCCTTGGGATAAGGCCGAAGGGAGTGGAAAATGTGCCCCGGCAGTCAGAGTCTTACCCTCCTGTTCACAGCGGGTTAGTGTGTCCTTTACCTTGGGTCCAAACAGGGAGGACCCATCAAAGGCGTCGGCAAAGGAAGACTTAAAGGCCTCCGCGAAATGACACAGGCGGAGCCAGGCTTGTCTCCGTAGAGACATGCCTGTACCCGCCGCTCTACCGCCTTCGGCCGCATAAGAAATGAGCCTCATGGACGAGTTCGAAATGGACGACATTGTAGCCAGCTGAGAGCCAACCGTCTGGGCCAGCTCCTCAGGCAGGTTACCCAAGAGGGTATCGGATAGCTCCTTAATCAGATCCCTCTGAAATCTGGTAAAGTGCGTAAGGTAGTTCAAGGACCTCAGTGTAAAGGCCGCTGAACTGAGGGTGCGCTTTCCATACCGATCCATGCTCCTAGACTCCTTATTAGGAGGATGGACAGACGTCGAAGCCTCTGCTACAGCTTGCTGGGTAGCAGATGCCACCACCAAAGCATCTACAGCCACACCTTTAGTTAGAAACTCTTTTTCAGGGGGCGCAGAGAGGAACTTATTCGGACGAGCAGGCACCGGTTCCACAGAGTCTGGGTGTTCCCACGCCCTTCGACAGATCAAATCCAAGAGCTCATCGAAGGGCGGAGACACCCAGGAGGCAAAGGGCTGAGCCCCGAAGGCCTTCAGGAACACAAACTCATCAGCAGAAGGAGGTTTGGACTGCCAGCCGCCTCGTTGTTTTAGGGCTTCAAGGATGTCTGCAAAGGAGACATCATCCGAGGATGACTTGGGGGACCCTTCTGCATCATCGAGATCAGTGTCAGATGTCAGAGACTCATCAGGGGAGTCAATGTGCTTCCTCTTGCACGATCTTTTCCTGGGGGGTTCTTCCGAAGAGGCTTCAGAAGGACCTCCAGGAGGGGGAGAACCCCCAGAGGGAGTAACCTAAGGCCCCGGGGCTCCGCTGTCTAAGGACAGGGGGACTGCCAACGACTCAGTTTCCATATGCAGGGAAGGAGCTGGGGAAACCGTGGAGGTAGCCAAGGAAGATTTGGCTAATGCACTCCTCATAGCCCTGAAGGCGGGACCACCAGAATCCTGGGAGGGTCCCACCTCCGTGGCCACGACAGTGGACGGCACTCCCGCCGACGCACCAAGAGGGAGACTTGGGACCGAAAGCATCAATCCCGAAGCCTCCCCCCCAGGGCCGAAGGAAGAAGTCCGTGTACTGAACTCCGACCCAAGAGCCGGAGTTGGAGCAAGGGTCGGGCCCGACCCTAACACCTCCACAGGTTCCACCAGCACCAACGGTGCCGAAGCTGTTGGAGGAGGAACCACAGTAGGGGAGTGGACCATCGGCTCCGAAGCCGAATGGGCTGGAGCCAAAACTAACTTTTGGAACACCGGAGACTGGAAGAGTCGAAGGAGCACCCTGTCGATGTCCGAATCAGACATCTTGGATGATCTAGAGGATACCGATCGGGCCCGAACCGATTTCTCCATCGGCTCCGAAGGGCTCGGGGACCGACTTCGAATGGACTCAACAACTATCGGCTCCGAGGAAGATCTCAAGGAAATTTCCCTCTGTGCCGATAAGGACTTCGGCTCCGAGGGGGAAGAGTCTGAGCCGGTAACCCTTATCGGCTCCAATATCAATGGAGCCGATGAGGGTGACCCGCCTCTTGAAGCCCCAGACCTCGGCTCCGAAACCAGAGGGGTTGAGGCTGGAGGCATCGAGGCAGACCGTTCCGCCCTTGGCTCCGAAGTCCGTGGAGCCGATGGAGAAGTCTGCTTAGATATTTTAGCGGTCGGTTCCGACAGACTGGTCGGAGCCGACGCTTTCTTCTTTTTAGAAGGAGACGGAGAGGAAGATAAAGCCTCCTCGAAGGAAGGCTCGATTAATCCCTTGAGGATTAATTTGTTCTTCCTCTCCTGGAGGACTCTGATGAGAAAGCGTGGCACACACTACACGATTCTTGTAGGTGCTTGGCACCTAAGCAATATACGCACGAGTGGTCGTCCGTTATGGACATTTTAAAACCACACCTCGTGCATTTCTTAAACCCGGAGGGTTTGTGTTCTTTAGACATAACTGCTTTAGGCCACAGAACCTAAGTGAAAAAATACCAAAGTTAGTCAAAGGTAAAGTTTTAAATTAACAACTTTAAATTTTTTTTTTTTTTTTTTTTTTTTGAGATACTATACAGTAAAAACACACACAGAGAAAGAGAGAGTCAAGACCCTCTAACTTAAACGGGTACTTGACCCAGGAAAGAGACACTAGTAGCAAGCAACAGGGGAAGGCCCCTCTAACTAAAACGGGAAACCTTCCCTGACTAAAAAAATCACAAATTTCTCAACAGAAATTAACCAATCACACTTGTATAACAATAGCTGTTAAAACAGCTTTTGGGTTAAAAGTAAGGAAATTTGTGACAGGAAAAAGCCTAAATAAATAGTACTTAGCCCAGCCAAGTTGAGACCACGTCTAAGCTTGTTAGCGGCAAATGAGATCTGGGGAATTAGTGGTGGTGCATCCTGGGATAAAGATAGCTCAGCCAATAAGAGGCCTCGCTCTATAGCATAAGCGTGCCGAGTTGGAGCCGAGGGATCGGCTCCGAGACCATCAGTACAGAATGTAGGCGAGATAGGATCACATAACATCTTTCGTTTCCAGTTGGAGCAGACAGCTTGTCGGCTCCAAGCTGGGCTAGAGATGTGTCGGCTCCAGCCGGAGCAGACACAGGCTTCGAAGCAAGGGTATCTGCTCCAGCCAGAGCCGACAAAGGTACCAAAGCCAGGGTATCGGTGCCGATCGGCGCCGATACTATGACTTCCGAGAAGGAAGGATCAGCTCCGGACGGAGCCAATCTCGACTCCGGTGGAGTCGGAACCAAGGCCACAGACTTAGACACTGAAGGCTGGGCCTTGGATGGCTTTGAGGGCTTCCCCGAGCCAGACTTAGCCGGGGAGCTCTCAGGCTTGAGGAGACCTCTTAAAATCAATTTCTACGTTCCTGCAGGACTCTCTGGCTGAAAGAGTGGCAAACAGCACAGGAGTCCTGCAGGTGTAGGGGTCCCAGGCAATAAATACAAGAAGTGTGACAGTCTGAGACATCTTCTGACAGCACGAGTCACACTTCTTGAAACTTGAGACGCTAGTGTCTTTAGACATGTCTGAGTCCCAACACAAACACACACCACTCAGTCCAAAAAATCACACTGACTATACAAAAAACTAAGTACAGTGAATAAAAACACACACACACCTAAACAAATCCTGACAGGAAACTGTTTGGGAGGGTAAGGCCTAAGGTCTGAAAAAAAACAGAAAATAAGGATAAGGGACGGGAAGCTAACGGGAATGGAGCTAAGTGAATCGGGTAACAAACTATAAATAAGAAAAAATTTAAGGTACTGGGATGTCTAAATTTCTCAAAAAAGAGTAATTAAATTCACTTACCAGGAGCTGGCAAAAAAGGTGACCTCATGAGCGAAGCAGCAAACGAGATCTGGGTAATCACCGCCTTGCATCATGGGATATGGGGCTGCCTCGAGCTGGTAAAAGTGACTCTCGAGCTTAGCAAGTGCAGAGTCGGAGCCGAGGATCGGCTCCGAACCCATCCAGCAAGAATGAAGGCGAGATTGACACTTAACATCCCTATATTTTCTTGGAGACATTTTGGAGACTGCTGGAATAGACACTGGTGTCCTGCAGGTAGTTTTATGTGTCTTCCAAGACTGGTAAAGGGAGGGGGTAGCCAGAGAAGTGGGCCCTGCCCGTCTCTTTGGGTAGTTCTGACTGCTCCCAAACAAAATCACTAAATCTAGCAATCTGAGGAAACTGAGGCACTATTTTGGATTAAGCTCAGTTTCACATCCTGAAGAATCAAAGTGAGTGGACTTAATGTTAACAAGGAAGCCACCACTGCCTTCATCATTCTCTGAAACAAAGGTCTCTAACCAAATACTATAGAGATAAACGGAAACACAACTACCACAATTTGCTTACCGCAGCACACACCTAGCCAAGAAAACCACAACAGACTTGTAACTGATTACCAGATGCATGATGCTTATTTTTCTTTTTCTTCTGAATGTCACTAGAAACTAGAAACAGTAACAAGTGACAGTATTGTCTGGCAAGGGGTCTCTTACACCAGACAACTCCTACACCTAAAGGTTTTGGTTCTCCCATACTCTGGGGCTTTTCCAATACCTGGTGCAGGTGTGTGTAACCCACAATACATAAATGCCAGAAAAACTACACTAAAGGGACACAATGCAAAAGTGGTCTGTAGACCAAGCAGTGCTCCCAACAGAATCACTAACAGGATGAGGAAAGTTTTACATTTGTTTTCTTTTTATTAAGGGGTATCAGATGCAGGATTCATCAAGCCAGCAAAGAACACAGCAGCCACAATAATTAAGTTTTGGATAATGTATCATTATAAAGTTTCCAGTAATAGAGTGCCCCCCACTGTCAAACTGTTGTATTACCACAAAATAGTTTTAAAATGAGTTCATGATTTTTACAACTGAAACGAATTTCCAGTATACAAAATTCAAAACACCAAAGCAAACAAGCAGTGTTAAAAATTAGCTCCATACTTTTAATAGTAATTTAAACTTTTTTTAGCAGAGTAAAATGCCACAGTACATTCAAATAAGTTCATCCCTGGTAAAACCACAATCCGATGTTAACGCATGCATACAGTAAATGCAAAAATGCTGGGACAAAGGTTCTGCAATTTTCCAGTCAAAAGTTTTATTTACTCTTGTTTACTGGAAAAGTCCTAATGGGCACAAATCACATTCTCAGTGGAGGCCCAGGGAGAAAAGTCCATATAAAATTATTAAACTATTACACATTTACAATGAATAAAAATTAAATATTTTAAGCATTACTTTGTAGGTAGTATTAAGACACATGAAAAACATATACCATATACTTTAAAAGTTATATTTTACACAAGTCAAAGAAATTAACATATAGCTGGGGATAACAAGGGGAAATTACAACAGACATGGGGTCAGTATGTGTGCATTAATACTGAGGAAGGAAGTCACTAGAGCAGGAACAGAATAGAGGAATGGTATTTGCAACAATCAAGAAATTAAGTAGAACAAGGTTCTGACAGCAGAAAGGTTGAGATAACAGTAGATGGTTAAGATAACAAGGTGGGTCAGGAGGGGGTATTAGTTGGTGGGGATTAAAGATACAGATTAGTTGAAGTGGTAGTGAGAATGAGGCAAAGATAAGAAAGGTGAAAGTCAGGGTGCTTGATGAGATGCTGGCAATGGAGGAGAAAGGATTTAGTCAAGATGGGCGCACAAGCACAGCCGTGAGGAAATTAGATGTTTTAGGCTGTGTTTGACATGTGGTAAAGTCTTGTTTTAGGGTGGGGTGAGTTCTAGTGCTTAGCAACACTGGATAAGTGAAGCAAGTCACCTGCACTGTTCAGACATGGTCCTGGGCAGGAAGCATTTGTTTTGCACATGAATAGCGATAAGCAGGTGCCAGGTTTGTGCACTATTTTGTGGGCACTAAGCAGTTGGAGTACATAAAGTAATCAGGTAGTTCAAGCTAGCATAGGGGCTTCAGTGCTAGGCAATGGTACGAATGGTTGGGAAAGCTGTATACAACTTGGCTGTTTTATTGTAGCAAACTTAGCAGTTTTATTTTTAAGGTAGAGTGAAACTTAGGATAGGTGCTGCACTGAAGTGAATGAAGATAAAATGTTGCTAAAGAGCTCCTAGAGCAGTGAGAAAGGATCCGTTTCTGTAGTGGAAGCCCAATTTTTGGAGTACTCCTGATGGTTTGAGTGTTGGGATCATTTTTTAAGTGATCAATTAAGACACCAAGAAGCTGTGCGTGTTAGAAACGGTTTCAACTGAGGTAATTATTTGCTCATGTGATGTTAAAGGATTGTTTGACAGCTGATGGAGTTGGGTATACACAGCATTTTTAAAAAAAGCATTTATAAGTACCTGGCAGTCCTCTAGCCAGGCCTCAACTGAGGGGGAAGAAAAAAAGCCCAGAGTCATCCTGTGGAATAGCAGTAGACTTTTTGCAGTGTGTACAAGTGTGGCATTGGCTGCATGTTGAACTAGGGAGGCTTCTTTACCAGCTTTAAGATTACTGAATATATTTAATAGAAAAGGGTCTACAATAGATATCAGAGGCACACCAACAGACACAGAAAGGGGAGGTGGGAAATCTTGTTTCCATTTTACAGCCTGGAGTCTGTTAGTGAGATCTGTGGAACCAGCTAAAGGATAAATAGGAAAGCCCTAGGGAGAACAGAACAGTTCAGAGAACAGGCACTGGTATGAAATTGTGCCAAATGCTTTTGGCATCTCTAAAAGAGGATCCTAGGGTTTCTTAAAGTTGGACTTCAGCAAAACTGAGAAGTATAGTAAGTGGCACTGTAGTGAGGTTGAAAACCATGTTGTGCGTTGGATAGACCACTCATCGTGAAGATGGAAAAGGAGATGGACATGAATAAATTTTTCTTGCATTCTGAAGAGTGCAACCAGAATGGCTACAAGTCAGCAATTAATTGCAAAGGTCGATGAATGCTTCCCCTTTACGTAGAAGTATGATGTGGGATTTGTTTTCTAGATGCCAGGGACTTGGCTTTCCATAACTGATGTATCAGTATTGATGCATAGTATGCTATATAGCATCTGAATCGATTCTAGAGATTTTGATGGTAGGCTGTCAACAGCTGGTGTAAATTTTTTTTTTACTCTGACCAAAATAAACTGAGCGACAAACAGGGCAAACATAATCCAAGTATTTTATTATTAAACTGAGCGCTTTCACGTAGAGACACTAGGCTTCAGACAAAAAAACAGCATTTTATGCTCTCCTTTTGTACTACACAGTAACAAATCACAAACAAAAAATTAACACTTCACTGATTTTCGTTGCTTGCCATGTACACCATACATGACCAGGAACTGCTAAAAACTTATGTTCCCTCCATCACACAAATTCAAGCTAGAATATTTCAGATAAGCTGCAGAATAAATTGAGACTAAAATCATACTTTGCAAAGTTCAACAACTTTCTTGTACAATAGTACAGACATTTGAAAGAAATTTTTTTTTACTAAAAACAAAAAAGGACAGTTATCCAAAGCTTACCTGTAAACTGCTACCTAGTTCTTAAGATATACTTTTATGAACATAAAATACTCCGTCTCATGAGAACAGTCAATATGTTGACTGAAACACTTGCTAAACAGACTTTAAACCTTACTCATTTTCGTGCTTGCATGACTTATCATTGCATATACAAATTACTACAAAGTGTAGTAGTCACCACTTCACTACAATAAAAACTGCATAAAACTTATGTATAACTGCAGGAACACCTCAGTACTACGTTCGATAATAAAAGCAAGTGCAATCATGACAAAACATTAAAACATAACTAAACAGCAAAACTACGAATAAAAATTGGAATAACTTATGAATAACTTACCTATACAACTGATAAAATAGCTGTTCAAAAGAATCCCCAGCAAATCCATAAATTGCAACACTGCACATATACCCCATGGGTGCCCTACAGATCAAAATTTTGAAACAGACTTTCATATGGCAAGGCCATTTGATTGAAGTTTTAAAACTTTGAATGTTCTGAACGGAACAGCATGGAATGGGAAAGTTTCCCTTTTCCTCACTGTAGTACAATCTCAGAGTTGGTATATTGAAACAGCAGGGGGTGTGGGGGTGCAGGGAGGCTTGCACACCTGCAAAAATGTCCAGAATTTTTTCCCCCCAGGTGTTCAAACTTTTGAAACATTGAGCATATGGTCTCAGCAATATGAAAGTCTAGGTTTTAAAATTTTAATCTGTAATAGACCCATATCCCATATAACCCATACATAAAAATCTAAAGGAAAACATTTAGAAAAAACTATCCAAGCTATACAGTATGTTGTGTTCTATATATTGTGGCAGAGGTCCTCCTGGCGAGTTGAGCATCTATATGAACAGTAGCTTAGGTGCAGTAAGTGTGATTTTTATGTATGGGTTATATGTGTAGTGTTGCTATTTGCATATCTGCCGAGGATTCTTTTGAACAGCTTTATCAGTTGTATAGACACGCAAGTTATTACTGTTATTTCATAGTTTTTAATATTCAGTTTTGCCTTTAACATCTCCAAATCCAGTTTTGCTGTTTAGCATAGAGTACGATCACAGAAGTATGGTATCTTAAGAACTAGGTACTAGCTTACAAGCAAGTGTTGAATGACCATCCTTTTTTGTTTCTAACGAAGAAATGTTCTTTCAAATTTGTGTACTATCCTACAAGAAAGTTAAACTTTACTAAGTATAATGATTTTAGTCTCAACTATTCTGCAGCTTATCTGAAATATTCTAGCCTGAATTTTCGTGACAAGAGGGAACAACTTTTTAGCAGTCTAGTCATTTATGGTGTTCATGGGAATTAATGAAACTAAAGTAATAGTTTGTGATTCATTATTGTATAATACAAAAGAAGAGTATGAAATACTGTTTTATGTCTGATGAAGCACAGTGGTTCTACGTGAAACCACTCATTTATGTTTGAGTAATAAAAACGCTTGGATTATATCTGTCATGTTTGTCGCTCCGTTCTCTAGTTTATTTTGGTCGGAGATGATTTCTGACACTAGGCAGGTGATAATTCAGTGCAGAGAATTTGTTGCTTTTGGTTAAATTTTTTTAGTTTTAGGAGGGGTTTTTTTGATAGAAAAAGGTAGACATTGGTTGAAGACAAAGGATTTTAGTGGTGATATATTTTGTTTGGGCTGGTAGTAGTTCAAGTAGGAAGAGGGCAGAGAAAGTACAGTTGTGTACACTTACCATAAATGTAGCTGTTAAGAGTGTATTCACTGTTGCAGTCATTACATTTGGGTAATCTGCTGGCAGGTTGCCCTCATTCGGCCTGACTAAAGTCTTGGGTTCTGCATTGGTTGCTGTCCCTTCTTTAATGAGGTCAGGTCGTCAGGGGTATAAAACATGCAGCAGACACCATTACATCAGTTTTTCTTGCACCAGATATCAGGTGCCCCCCAAATGGGGAGCAAATGAAATTAAAACTACAAAAAATATATAACTCCAATCCCAAAAGCAAATACACCAGAAGGGCTTCTAAGCATAGTGAAAGAAAGCAGAGGTATAGACAAGGAAAAATAAGGGGCTGGAGGGAGGGTAACCAGGACTGCAACAGTGAATACACTAATATCTACATTTATGGTAAGTGTACACAACTGTACTATGTTCTTCGTGTTTCACTGTTGCAGTCATTACACATTTGGGTAGATTCCCAAAGCTATGGTTGGGGTTGAGGATTATTATACAGCATTAGGACCAGCTATAAGACCCTGCAGGACAGCAGTGGCAAAGCCAGCTCTGGATTTAGAGAAAAGTGGTAAATGGTAATGTTTGGTGAACGTATGAACTGAGCTCCAGGTGGTAACTTCTAGAAAGTCCATGGTTGGAACACCTCTGAGAAAGGCTGTAGAAGTAGATGCAGCCCTGGTGGAATGGGATCTGATCCCCTGGGTAATAGTTTTTCCATGGTGCATATAGCAGAAATGAATACAAAATCTTATCCATTTGGAAATGGTATGCTTTGAAATAGCCTTTCCCTCTGCAACAAATGCCTCCAGCAGTTCAGATTTTGAGATTTTGTCATGTTTAAGTAAAATTTAAGTGGTCTGTTTACATCCTATGAATGCAGAATCCGTTTCCCCCTTGTTCTGTGGATTGGGAAAGAAAGTTGGCAAATGTATGGACTGATTAAGAGCCACACTGGATACCACCTTAGGCATGAAGGATGGATTGGTCCTGAGGGATACCCTGTCCGCAAGAAAAATGACGAAAGGCTCCACTGCCTTAAGAGCCTGTAATTCGGAAATCCTTCTAGCTGAAGTGACTGCTAAAAGGAAAGCGGTTTTCCAGAAGAGAAATTATAAGTCTGCAGTAGCAGCTGGCTCGAAAGGAGGGAGAGTGAGCTTTTCCAATACAAAATTGAGGTCCCAGGCAGGGGTTGGAGCTCTCCCGGGTGGTCTTAAGTTTATGGCCCCTCTGAGATACTGCTTTATCAAAGGATGAGAGTAGAAGGGAGGTTCTGTGCTGTAATGAGCTGAAATGGCTGAGGCATGGATTTTTATGGAAAAAAAAGCATCTCAGTTAAGTATTGTAAAATCTGAGGAATGCTGGGCACTGCTATCCATTGAGACAGATTCCAGGCACAGAATTATTCCGATTTGTCAGCATAAGATTTTCTAGTACTAGGCCTTCTCGCCTCCAAAATGACATCACAGGTTTGCCGAGGGATGCCAAGGGTGAATTTAGGTGATTAGCCACGCTGCAAGATTCAAAGTTTGGAGAAGAGTGTGCCGAAATTGGTTGTTCTGCTGAGACAGGAAGGTGTCTGAGACAGGTGCCACAGTGGAAGGTGTGACATTACACGAGTGGGTACCAGTGTTGGCGAGGCCAGTCTGGAGTAATCAAAATCATTTTTGGTTTGTCCCATTTGACTTATTAGAACTCTGGAGAGCAGAGGCAGAGGGGAAAAGGCATATAGGTTTCTCCAGCTGAAGGACAGATTCCACTTTCTAAGCTTTTTTGTGATTAGTTCTTGTGCAGAATTTGTCCAACTGATAATTCTGGGGTGAGGCAAAAAGATCCAAGTCTGGGCCTCCCCCATTTGCGTGTCAACATGTTGAAAATCCATTGTTCCAGTTTCTATTTGTGTGGGTCCATTAGATTTCTGCTTAGTTTGTCTGCCAGAGTATTCAGCTTTCCTGGCAGGAATTGAGCTTGTAGTTGTACTTGATAGGTCAAGGCAGTGTTCCACAATGCCATGGCTAGTCTGTAAAGGGGGTAAGAGTGTGTACCCCCCTGCTTGTTTATGTACCACATAACCGTGGTGTTGTCTGTCTTTATCATAAATTGTCCTGGATGAAGGTAGTCCTTGAAGGCAGTCAGTGCTTTCTGTACAACTAGCATTTCTTTTTGATTGATATGAAGGTGCATTTGATTTGGGCTCCATTTACCCTGAATGCACTTCCTTGCCAGATGCACTTCCCAAGCAGTCTGATGCATCTGTAGTTAGGATTTGGGCAGCAGGGGGTGGTGTGAATGGCAGTCCCTTGTTTTGGTGGCAGGCCTCTGCCCACCATAGGAACTCTAGTTGCAGGCAAGATAGGATAGGAATCATTTTTTCCAGGCTGCGACAATGCTAACTCCATAGACTTTTGAAGTACCACTGAAGTTGCCTCATATGCAGTCTTGCATATGGAATTAGAAGAATGCAGGAGGCCATGAACCCAAAGGCTTGCAGTATTTGTCTTGCAGAAAGCAGGGTTTTTGTGGCCACCTGTTTGAAATAAGTCAAATGATTTTGCTTCTCTGGCGCAAGTAAAGCCATCTGGGCAGTTGTATTCAAGCGTGCACCCAGGAATGTAATTTTTTGAGAGGGTACCAAGTTGTGATTTATTTTTGTTTATAGTACCCTAGACAAGTTAGAACCCTTTTTACAAACGCCAGATGGTTTAGAAGACCGTCCTTGTTTTCTGCCTGAATTAGACAATTGTCCATGTATGGATATATCTGAATATTTCTTTGCCTGCAAAATGCTATTACTGGAGCCAGGCACTTTGTAAAGACCCTGGGCGCAGTAGACAAGTCAAATGGCAGTGCAGAGAACTGGTAATGCAAGCAGCCTGCTTTGAAGCGGAAGTATCTTCAGCAAGATTCCCTGATTGGGATATGCAAGCAAGCCTCTTAAATTTAGAGTTGCCAACCAAGCAAGCATCTTTGCCTAGCATAGGAAGTAACTGGTGAAGAGTCAGCATCTTGAATTTTGGAATGTCCAGAAAGATGTTTAGAGTAGATACGTCCAGGATTGGATGCCATGATTTGTCTTTTCTGGGTACCAGGAAAAAAGTCTTGAATAGAAACATTGTCCCTTTTCCTCTTCTGGTACTGGTTGAATCGCCCCCATGCTCATGAGGAAAAGTACTTGCTTCTGCCCACTGATTTGGGGGCAGGCCTGGCCATCAGTTTGGAATTGGCAACGTGTGGAAATTAAATCTGTATCCCTGGGATACTATATTTAAAACCCATTTATCCTGGGTTATAAGTTGCCAGTTTCTTGCATGAAGAGCTAGTCACCCCCCCCCCCCAAAGGGGTGGCTAAAAGGTAAGCACTTGGCAAGTGTAAAGGGAAGTCAATGAAACTGCTTACCATAGAGAGGTCTTGTTTCCAGATTTGAAAGAGGAAGCACCCCATTCTTTTGTTGTAAAAGTCCCTTGTGACTGAAACCTGGAGCCTTTGGAATGTCTGGGTTTGACTTGACTGGCTCTCGAAGGCACTGGAAAGGACCAGTTCTTCGTAGGCCAGTGCCTGCTAAATCTTGGAGGTTGTACTTCTAAGAAATCTTTCACAGTTTGCATAGATTTAGCTTCATCTTCCATCTTTTTAAAACTTCTTCAGCCTTACTACCAAAGAGACTGTCCTCTTGTAAAAGAGCATCCAACAATTTTGCTTTAACATGATCAGGCAGATTTTGCTCCGAGCCAAGCATGCCTTCTTAGCACAGACCCAGTTACAGCATCTCTGCAAGAGGCCTCCAAAGAAACAAATCCACATTGCAAAGTAGGTTTTCTAACTTGTTCAGCTGAATGCAATAAATCCTGTAAATCTTAGTTTTCCACGCAGTCAGAAATTATCATTTTC
Organism: Protopterus annectens; assembly: GCF_019279795.1. Classification (NCBI taxonomy): domain Eukaryota; kingdom Metazoa; phylum Chordata; order Ceratodontiformes; family Protopteridae; genus Protopterus; species Protopterus annectens. The sequence goes on from NC_056748.1 coordinate 796,025,782, forward strand.
TGTTTAAGCAGTCCCATGATATGGTGTTGATATTTTAGCATATGAAAAGTGACAGTTTAAAGCCTTGATTGCCAAGGTTGCATAAGTGTAAACCTTCTTACATCTATCCAGCACCCTGGAATCTCTAAGAAGAAGGAGTAGGATGTTTAGCTGTAGAAGCCTTAATGCCTTTGGGACCCTGAGAAATGGTTTCAGGATCTGCAACAGGATTTTTGAAAAGGAATTTGTGGGCGTCAGGGACCCTGAAGTATCTTGTCTGGCTTACAAAGAACTGGAGGCAGAGAATCAGGAGCCATACTAGAGTCCGAAAAAACAACAATGTCTAGAACAGGAGGTATAGCCAAAGGTCTGTGCTGAGGAAGAAGAAAATCCTTAAGTCTCTTCACATTCAGAGAAATCCTGACTTTCCCAGTGGAAATGTTCCCTTTAGATATGTAAAATTTCCCCAAAAGAAAAATCCTCAGGGGGAGAAGCAGAAGGAATGGAATCTTCTGCATCAGAGTCCTCATAAGTAGGTATAGACCATTCCTGTTCATTAGAAGAGTCAGAAGAAATGGAATCCTGTTCAGAAGATTCATAATGTCTTGCCTAGGCTTCTTTGAAGGGGGGGGGGGGGGTAGCCTAGGCTTCTTTGAAGGGGGGGGGTAGCTACTGATCAGAGTAATTAAATCTTCAGCCATTTTGATCATTTGTTTTTTAGGCATAGGGGCCTGCACATACGGCCCAGGCGTCTGTTTTTTAGGCATAGGTCGAGACTTTGGCGTTAGTTTTAAAGATGGCGTCTGTCTAATATACAAATCTGTAGGCCTGAAAACATCCTCAGAAGCCAGTGCCTGCACAGCGGCTCCGGACCCATCCAAGCTAGAGACATCTACTTGTTCCATAATTGAAGCATCTCGCGGCATACCAGACTCCAAATGGGTCTCAGAAGTAGCGGGTATCAGAGGCTGCAAAAGCACCTCACTGAGCACCGGCGAGCTGGCGACTGGCTTAGGATATGTGTCGTCGGCAGTTTTGGACCTCAGTGGCCTCTTTCTTTGCGTTTTTTTAGATATTCTGGTCGTCTGATTGCTAACGGACGACATTTCTGGATAATTAAAGCATGAGCCAAAATATTTAGAAGCGAACATGTACAGACGTTTGATAGTGCGTGGATTAAATAAAGCACAAAGCAGACAGCAAGGTACGTTATGGTCAGGGTCTAGGCAAGGAATACAGTACAAATGAAAATCGTTAGGAGGTATTTGCTTTCCACAAGTAATGCAATTAACTTTTACTAACATCGGTAAGGAGCAAGAAAGTTTCCCCAACGGGGTGCTTACCTTTTTAGTTGAACACTTCAGATCTGAAACTCGAAAATGAAAATTTCAGGAGTCTGCCAACTGGCACTTGTGAAATGCTTCTGCTTTGGGCACCGCGTGGCAAGAAAGACTAATGTAATGGCGTAAGATGCATGTTTTATACCCCTGACAAAGAAGGGACAGCAACTGACACAGGACCAGAGACTAAAATCAGGCTGAGGGCAACCTGCCAGCAGATTACCTAAATGTAATGACTGAAACACGAACATCATGAAATGTGTATTGAATAAGTTGCCTATAGGGCAGTGATGGTGAACCTGTGACACCATGATGTTGTGGGCTACACCAGCGTTCACCACCAGAGTTGCCAAAGAAACTGAAGAAAAATATAAGACATGTGTGACCCTGCATCTATTACGACTCAGCAACAAAATGTCATTAACTATTAATCAAATGCAATGTGTTCCATACTTTTCAGTTAAATTCAAAATTACCATTAAAAGTATGGTAATTTTTTAGTGCACTATTTTCAGCCTAATATCAGTGCACATACCATTTTCTCTATTATAAATCACCAATTTTTCTTTTACTTTTATAATACATAGTAGCACACAAGATTAGACTTTTTTAAATAAATGAATTTGTAAAGAATTGTTTCTCTTTTGTTCAGTGGGGGGACGGACGGGACAGCAAAGGCAAGATGTGCATTTTTCAGATGATTGAAACACCAAGCCCTAAAGATTTGCCATCACTGCTATAGGGACTGAACTGTTGGTGGTAGTTGAATCAGTTTGGCCTAGGCATAAAAGTCTTTGACCACATTCCAGAAAAGACTACAGTTTTGTTGGTGATCATTTTTGAACTTGGTAAAGTATTTAGTTTTGTCCATAGGATCATAGAAGTTACTAGGCTAATGGCCGTATAGCCCTTACAAGCCTAGCCAAATTCTACCCTAATTTCCACAATCAGCACCTATTGTCTCTAGCCAAGAGGGACAAATGTGAAAGCCCTGGGGTGAATCTACAGTTACCCATCAAATCATCCAGAATGCTTTTGAAGAGGGCCAATAAGGTACTCCTGACACGAAGTGAGAGTCTGTTCCAAAGGTATGGTAACCTCTGCGAGACAAATCTGTCCCTCCAGCAGGTCCTTTTAATGTCGCATACAAGGTTAAGGTCTTTAGGGCGAGTAACCCGTGTACAATTTGGCTTGCGGATATGTAGCATTTCCAGTAAAGCAGGGTTAGAGATCGCCTTACATCCAAGGCAGAGATGGCCTCGGAGTACACTGTATGAAACACAAAGTGGCAGTGAGTTCAGATGATCCATATAGGACAGATGCAGCAGATCTTGAATTTTCCTTGTGAGGAATCTTTGTCTTCTCCCTAATTGCTGCAGGTGCCTGGAAAGGTACAATACAAGAAAGGCTTTCTACTATATTGGTCTGAGGATGGAAGAAAACAGGGAGCTTATAACTTTCTGGAGACAATGCCCTTATAAGATTAGCCATATAAAATGCCCTTCTTACCACTGTGGAGATATGGTGATCAAAGGTAAGTTGTCTGTCAATCTGTGTGCCCATGTCTCATCAATGAGTATGTACTTAGGGTGTTGCTATTGATGTGGTAAGCAGGAGTATCGCTCTTAACGAATGGGATGAATAATACATTTTTTTGCACTGAGTTTAAGGCCATGACTTTGGCAATCATTTGTTTGTGCAAGACCCACTTATAGGATGTTGACAGTTTGGAGATTATGACTGCTCCCAGTTTGCAGTCAGAAAACTTTGCGAGCCACAGACCTTTAGTTTATTATTGTACTTCTGTTAGATTCCAGACATTAGAGGTCCCAGGACTGATCCCTGTGGAACACCACTGGTTAAAGGCCTGCTGTTGGAGGTGGAGTCTCCTATTTTGACTATAAGGTTTCTATAAGTGAGCCAGTTACCCATCTAACAATACAAGGGTTGATATCTAGTTGGGGATAGTGTCAAAACCCTTGGCCAAGTCTAAGTAGGCTGCATGCAGAAATTTCCCCTCCTCCAGGGCCTTGGCGACTGCATCAAAGTCCACCAGGTTTAACAGGCATGATTTCCCTTGGACAAATCCAAATTGAGTACAGTCGGCTAATAGGTCTATCATTCCCAAGGTCAGTGGAAGGACCACCTCTCTGCAAGGTAATAGTTGTCATTTTCTTATTCTTAAATTATGTCAAATTTCTTACATTATTCCACTACACAAAGGTGGGAACTAACGATTTCTCTAACTTTCGTCCTATAGCTTTGCTACCTCCTCTGGCAAAAATTATGCAAAAGTGTATCAAGAAGCAACTTCTTAACCACCTTCTCCAAAATAACGTACTTGCCAACTGTCAACATGGTTTCAGACCTTAACATAGTACCACCACTGCCCTGCTATCATTTACAGATTGTAATAACAAGAATCTTAAAGGCATTCTATCCTCTGCAGTATTCATTGATTTATCCAAAGCTTTCGACATGGTTAATCACCAATTGCTCTTGTATATAATTATATCTCTATCACTTGACCCCTTAACCATTAACTGGTTCAAATCCTACCTTGAAAACAGAAAACAAGCAGTACTCTGGCACAATAATCTTTCTAATCTCCTCCCTATCTCCCTTGGTGTCCCTCAAGGCTCCATATTAGGTCCACTACTATTTTCCATCTATATTAATGATCTTCGGTCAGCAATTCCATATACTACCTGCATTCAGTATGCAGATGACTCCACTATTATCTGCTCAGCCACTTCTCAAACTGAAGTGCAGACCCTTACCCAGAATGCATTTAATACTGTTGAACAATGGTTTACAAACCGTTGCCTCCTAAACCCAAAGAAAACTAAACTGCTACTCTTTCCACCCTTTCACATTTTACACTTGCATCTAACAATGGTACTGTTATCTCTCCAGACCTAACTACCAAACTCCTAGGAATAACTATAGATAATAATCTCAACTATGACACGCATATTAACAGTACAATAAAAACAGTCAACAAGAAACTTGGATCCCTCTATAGAATTAAACCCTTTCTTACACCAGCAGCCAGGACTGCTATAGCCAGAACTCATCTCCACTCTACGCTTCACCCATTTATACAAATCTTTCTAAAACCAACATTAACTGACAGTATCCTATAACAATATTGCCAGATTTGCTACTGCCTCTCCTCTCGGAACTAATCACGGTCTTAATCTTAAACAACTTGATTGGTTAGAGTTTCTACACCATCTACACTTTTCACAGCTTACTATTGCCCACAAAACCCTGCATCAACCCACCAATACTCCTATACTCTCAAACCTACTTACCCCCTACCATAATCCTAAAAACTTGCACTCTAACTACTGTTTAACATTTGCAGATCCAACAATTTAGCAGGTGACTCCCTTTTCTCTAATACCATCGGTAAGCTATGGAATCTACGACCCACTGAACTCAACTCTCTGCTCTCATATACTTTTTAAAAAAAAACTCAAGTTCCATCTCAAGTCACACTGGTTATGTTCCTGTACTATCCCTGACTAACTGTTGATACTTCTCACTTATAACTACCTGCATCATCCTAAGCCTTCCCTATAAAATCTGCTTATCATGAAACTGAGTGAATTCTTCATAAATATATATACTTGCACATTACATCCGCATGAATATTCCCTTGTTGTTTACTGCTCCAGTCATGCTCAATGGTAGTAAGGCAGTTAATATTTCATATCATAAAAAAAAGTTTTTCTTATTTATACATCTGTTCTACTCAATACTATTTTCTATATTGTTTTTGGTATACGACTATTGGTACTTCTTCCTTGATTGAATTTTGCATGTGTTCTGTAAACTTTTTCAAGATTGTATTTTATATACTTTTTTTATTGTTTTTTTGTTTGTTATTCTTGGAGATTTTCTCCCCGGGCCTCTACTGAAAATGGACATGTATCCAGCTAGACTAGCCCGGTCAACAAATGTAAAATAAATAAAATAAATAAATAAATTTTCAATCCAGTTGGGACGAAGCTGGTGTTTGAACTATGACTGAAAACAATGTACCCAACGGTGTTGATAATTCTTGCTGAAGATGATGTAGGATGCAGCCTGGGATGTTATCAGATCCCACAGATGCTGGGTTTTAGGCCTCAGAGGGCATTCACAACCTGCTCTTTACAGATGCAAGGTATAACAGGTGGTATGGATGTCATGGGGTACATGTGGCAGGGATAGGGAAGTGAAGTTTTCACAGAACCTGTTGGCCAACAGGTTAGCTATGTCCACAGACTCCGTATCTGTGGTATCATTAACTACCAGTTCGTCACAAAGTTGGGCCTTTCCTTTTAAGTTGCAGATGTAATTAAAGGCCTTATGGTTGCCCTTAGCTGAGGAAGCTAATTTTGATAGTTTGCTTTGGAGGACTTCACAAATCTTATTTGCTTGTTTAAAGCTGAACAGGGAGCATTTCCAGTTTAGTCTTCACTTCCGCTTAGACAGCAATTTCTTCCTCTTATTGTAAACCCCATTAATGGCAGTTGTCCACGCCAGATCGGCTCTTCCTTGACAAGCCTGCTTTGTTCTCATCAGGTACAGCCAGGTCAATACAGGTGTTTTTACAAAGCATTGGTGTAAAACTCAGCATAACTGCCAGTTCCATCTGAGGGGAGGTGAGTGAAGCTATACAATCCAGTTAACAGGTTATAATCCGCTTTGAAGTGTTTCAGTTTAGTTGCTGCTGGTGGAGGTCAGGTGCGAGTTACTTCGAATGAGACTGATTTGTGGTCATATCTCACAAAGGGAGACCTCACAGTGGGGGTGCTACAGTGATTCCCCCATATTGTTAAGCACCAGATCCAGAATGTTAGCACTCCTTGTGGGGGTGTCAACCAGCTGGTTCAGGGCATTAGAATTAAAGTAGAGGAATCTTTGGGCATTCGAGCAGAGTAAATTGGTTAAACAATATTCCTTGGAGATGCTTCAGGTGCAATCAGGAAGTGTATATCTTTAATACTGATACACCTCCTCTAGTTTTCATGCCTTCAGTTTGTGGTTTGAACATGTCGAAGGTGGTATAAACCTGTATGGCTGGGGTGATCTCCACAGCCTTGAACAAGACCTCCATGACTGCATCTTCCAAGGTGAGGACTGCTTCCAATGAGCTCAGTTTTGTGTTAAGACTCCTAGCAATTAGCAGCACAACCTTGAGATTGTTTTTAGATAGAGTTTTTAAATGTTGGGAATTCTGTCCTAGAAACACTGACTAAAAAGGCACTATGGGGGTGGCAAGAGTCTTAGCTAGTAGCCGAAATCCCAGGGGTAACAGATGAAGACCATCTCTGTTAAACCATCTAGGTCGATCATGTCATCCCAGATGGACAGATACTGGATTCCCTTAGAATGACACCAGAAACTAAGCCAATTAATGAAGTCAATCATTTTCTGTTTGTATTGAGGTATCATCCTAGGTGAAGGGAAAATGCTGCTTAAGACTAGAGACATACCTGTCTAAGATGCATAATCAGAGAGGTCAGTCATGTTTTCATATACTCCAAAAAGGTACATCTCAAGTGATTCATGCCAACATTGAGTGAAAGTCATAACAGAACCTGTTGACAGATGCGAGTGCATGTGGGAGATGGCAGATCTTAGCACCTGACAGCTGACTGTGACCATTTCCTTATCCAGTCTGGTGAGAGGGGCAGCAGTATCTCACGAAGAAAACACCTATGACTAATATTGCTTGGGTTTGTGTTTTACCTTAAGGACTTGACAGGTGAGACACTAGTGTGTGAGCTATGGGTAGTGTTCTGCAGAGTAAGTATGCTAGTCTGTTTGGGAGGTCTCTGGTGTTCAGGCATATTTCTGGCGAGGGCCTCCACATATGTAGGTGTGTGGTGTGTGTTTGGGTGGAGTAGGAGGTGAAGTGTGCATGCTTACAACCCGCTCACTGTCATATGTACTGACTGGTGTGTGAGCGCACGGATTCAAGGCTCTTAATATAGTTGCACCTCTCACATATTGAGTTTATGTGGACTAGGATTAGAGGGTTGTTGAACATGAGGCAGTTGCTATACTGCCTTAGGATGCCAATGTCTACCAAGCTGGCTGGAGAAACTGAGGGAAATTGTCCATCCATAGTGTAAGGTAAATTTATATGGTCAGGAAAAGAGGTCACACTTAATGGCTAGTGGGAGAGATGTTGCTACCTCTAAGGCTAGGATTTGTGCTCCATCTGACAACAGAATAGGGCCATGAAAAACCTCTGTAAGACCACAAGCAAAGTACTAAGGGAAAATTTAACAAGCAAAATGTTTATGACTAACCACCAAAGGTAACCACCGCTACATGGCAGTGCATCATGGCGAGCTGCACAAAAGCAGGGCTTAAACATGTAACACAACTCAAACTCGACAATAAAGGATGCTCTCTCGGAGCTCCACTCCAATCACCCATAATTAGATGAGACCCACTAGATAGCACTATCCTTTGACAAAGATGCAGGAGGGCCTTCACCAACAAAGATGGCTTGAATTTGATGCTCAGAAGTTAAAAAAACAGACTCAGAAACAGCAAACCTGGAAGTGGGCTATGCTACAGGTGAACTACAGTATACAGTAAAATGTGGCAAACTGAACTGTTCAGACAGACAGTAGAATGCATATACAAATAAAAAGTGCAATACGAGAGAGAAAATAAGCACTTGTAGTTAGGTGGAAGCAATGGATGCCTCATAACTTTCAGCATCTCAGTATAGAGCTGGTTCTAGTGTTTACGTGATACCAAACAGTCTAGATTCAGCCAGTCTGAAAATGGCCTATGTTAGAAAATACAGAAGTACTAGAAATTCAAAGTACATAAGTCAACAATAAAAACACTGTCTGAATAAAGCAGCAATTCCCAGCTTAGAATGGTATAGGCCACACTCTCCTGCCTCAAGAGTGCAGACCACAAATCTTTCAAATGTAAAATAACTGGCTTGGCACCCAAGTGCTTAAACCAAAACCAAGAGGCTTAGAACATTTATAATTTAATCAGGATACTAACAAGCAGTAATAAATGCAGCATAATAAATGCAACTCACTTTTAAAACCAAGTAGCAAAAGCAAAATTAATTAATAAAGTAGGAAGAAACTATTCAGCTCCTTCTACTGTATTTAAGTGTGACCAAGTAGGAAACAGATACTCAAAGAAAAAGAAACTAAGGGGGTGGGCCTTCCAAATGATCTCTAATTTGATGTTTTTGCTTAGAAAATTTCTAAAGCTGTTAGTTATTTTTGTGGCGTTTTGTCAGTAGACCATGGTTTCCAAGCTTGATCTCCATATCTCAGGATTTGTCTAGTTTCTCCTTTGAGCCATGGGGCGGGGCTGGATTTGATTTGTTCTGATCCAAAAGGAAGCTAGCCCATTTATTAGGTTAAGAAATGTGTTAGTCAGTTACAGCATCATAAGTATTTTAAAATATCCCAAAAGTATTTGTTGAGGTAGCTAATGAAGGTATTATTAAAGGAGGATAACATAAGCACAGACTGCGTATACATGCATTACTAGATTGTCTCATGGCAAAGGTAGAAAAGGCCACTGATTGTTTCAGGTAGTCAGCCAGCAGTGTAAATTTTGTTGCAGGTGGTGGTGAGGATCCCAGTCTAGTGGGGACACCCTATTAATGCACTTATTTAAGCAGTAGTAGTGACAATTTGTATAAACCCAAAGAAATCAATGGTGTGAGGGAGAGAAAGTTAAGTATTGGTAGTCTATATCTGTGAGAATAGTTTCCTTATTGATACCCAAGGGATCTAAAACAAACAAGATTTCTTCTAGTAATGGGATGTTTCCAGGAGGTATATAGATGGCAGTGATCCATAAGCTCTTGTGTCTTTGCGGGAGAGAAAATTATTTCAGCATTGGGAAAGCTGGCGTATGAAATGTCAAGGGGGAGTTTGTGCATCATGCCCAAAGCCACACTACCAGCTTTCTTATGCTGTTCATCACTTCTAATAATGGTGCAGCCTGGGAGGAGAATTCCCAGGTCTCCAGTACCTGGACTTTTAGCCTAGTTTCTGTGGCTTGGTATGTCAGGAGTGCATAAGGCTATACAGGCATGCAACTGTGGTAGTTTATGGCAGATGTTCCTAAAATTTAAGTTTATCAAAAATTAGACCATTACCTTGATGAAGTGGAAGAGGAGGAATGGGGATAGTCAAGGTGGTAAAGTTGCAAATATTTAGAAAGGGTGCAGTATGCAGATCAAAACCAAACCTAGGTAAACAGGTGCGTGCAGTGAATTTTTTTTGTATATATTTAGCTTTCACCTTTCAATTATCTGTATGTAGAATAGGTTCATTGGAGCATTTCTAATTAAAGCATAGGATGTAATAAGAGTATAGGCTGGGTTCTATAACCCAGTGCAGGAGATGATTTACAGTTATGTTTAGTGTTCTGGAGGTTACAGTGAGGTTGGATAACAATGGAGTGGGGATAAGATATGGAATGAGCAAGAATAGAGTAGCAGCAGATAAAGTGAAAAGGCAGCAATGTTAACAGTGGAGAAAAAAAGGTTTAAAGAAATTAATAAGGGCAGACTGGCAGAATAAATTAAGGTATTGCTAATTAAATTGAAGTGGGTGAATGGAATAGTAGGGGGAGAAAGAGCGACAAGAGAAGACTTGAAATAATGTCAGTGTGATATAATGTAGAAATAATGTCAGTGTAATGTAAGTATGTACAAGTTTACAAGATGGAATAGCAAAGATGGCTGTAATGTGTGCGACTAGTTGTAATTGGCATGGCAGAGAAGTGGGTAGGGGATCAAAATGAGCTCGAGCTTGAAGCGCACAGAGCAAGTTCTGGACCCTTTGAGCCAGAGTATGGCAAATCAATATTGGATTTGTATGCAAGTAACTAAGGGTAATGACTAATGTAAATGCAAAAGTCTTAGACTATGTAATATTAAAAGCAGTGGATTAAAACAATTGGAGTAGAAAGATGCAACAGTAATACAGCAAGCAGTTCAGTAAAAAACTTCAGGGCATGTTAAAGGGAAAAACCAAAGCAAAAGAAAATCAAATAGGAAGATTCACAAAAGCAGTAGCTAGAAAGAGCAAAGCTGCCAGCAAGAGTACAGTGCAACTCGGGGGGGGGGGGCAAAAATGAAGGGGCTGTGGAGGCTATTTTTGATTCTAGTTAAAAAAAAAAAAAAAAGAAAGCCAAAAAGCAAATCATGTACCAGCCAACCAAAGAAAAAACTTAGTACCATTTTCAACTGAGCATAAGAGAATGAACATAACTTCCTCTAACTGAGAATAAAAAGAAGTCTGCAAGCTTTTGCAGGGTTGGATGTTGTATTTACTCTGCTAGTCTTGGTGGGGTTGCAGTCCACGACCACCTGGCGAGTTTAAGTAGCCAAGGGTGGACCAATGAAAACAGACTAAAAATAGTCTACTTCATAACACCATGCATAACCATGCAGACAATGCATTCCTCAGAGATAAACACTGAAAGATTTGTCAGTCAAAAAACAAAAGTTGTCAGAGTATAAAATGTTGCTGAAAGTAGAAATCTTGCACAATAATTACTGTGAAGTGAAAAACAAAGAATACAAAAAATAGAACACAGCTAATAAAATGCGAGGAAGTGGGTCCCAACATGGGGCTTGCCTGAGCAGTACACATGGGGGAAAAAAAAAAAAAAACAGCACTGAATCCTGTCAAGAGTTGGAGGACTTTCTTTAAAAAAAAAAAAGAAAGAACACTCACCAACATCTAAAAGCTTCCCTGTCAGGACATACTCAGTCAATCTCACAAAAAGAGAGGGGGCAGTCTGGACTTTTGAAAGTTGGTCAATATGGAGTTAA